>NC_055980.1:6452344-6564844 GCF_018492685.1 Alosa sapidissima
TCCTATATTAGATACACCGATGTGATTGGTGCAGCTCGGCTCCAAGGTACTGTGCGTCATTACTCATCTCCAGTCACTCACTGAGCAAATTCAAATTGTGCTCTCAAATTGTGCTCTCTAAACTCCCTCTAGTCTTAATCTTAATCTTAATCTTAATCCAGTCTTCATTCACATATTTGAGACGTTTTTGAAACATATAGTAAGTTAAGTAAGTAAGTAAGTAAGCAAGTAAAATTTACTTTTATAGCACATTTATACACAGCTTATGCTGACTAAAAAAAAACAGAAAGAAAAATCAAATAAAAATAATACATATACACATACATCTATTCTACACATTAAACAAGGAACACCAGGACACAGAGAGCAAGCACATTAGAGGGTAGAGAAGACCAGAGAGTACAGGTTGGTTTGGAGTCTGGATTTAAAAGCAGTGATGGAGGGGCAGTTATTATATCAGGTGATAGCTGATTCCACCAGCCTGGGGCAGCGACTGTGAAGGCTCTGTCCCCTTTTAGCCTTAGCTGTGGTCTTTATTGCCAGATCTAAGAGACCTGGGGGCTGAATGGGGGTGTATGAGGTCAAAGGTGTAGATTGGGGTCAGCAGAATCTTATTGGATCCTGAAATGGACTAGGATAGGAGCCAATGAAGGGAGGCTAAGACTGGGGTAATATGCTCAATCAACATTTAGCTTTCTAAAAACGGGAGATTGTTTTTCGGAGGGGGGGGGGGGGGGGGGGGGGGGGGTTAGTGTTCGCATATTTAACATGTTTCATACACACTTTGCAACACTGCATTTTGGTCGCTGCTTTTACCTTACCGAAACAGATACAGCATGCCAGTTATATATCCACCACCTCCAAAACTCCAAAGCTGCTGTCAGATTATAATGTTCAAAGGACACAAGTTCCCTATTGTGTATCAACAACACTCATAAGTTTATGTGATGTGTTAATCACAGAATTTCTTCCCTAACAATTTGACAACTAGTTGTGAAGTAGGCTATTCAACTAGCCTGCTTGCTTGCGAGACTCCGTGGCTGTGCAGTGTGCACCTGCTTCCTTTTTTAGGTTTTGGGATGCCAAAACGGGAGTGTTGGCAGGTATGGTTAGTACCAGTTAGCTGCCTTGCCGCTGCGTTTTGGACCATCTGAAGGCATGGCTTCAGTGATTGGGGGAGACCTAGGTAGAGAGAATTGCAGTAATCAAGCCGTGATGTTATGAAGGCATGAATGACTTGTTCCAGGTTGTGATATGACAGAAAGGGTTGATGGTTCTCAGCTGATAAAAACTACTCTTGACAACAGATAAAATCTATTTTAATATCAAGACAAAGCCCAGAGTCAAAGATAACACCCATCTCTTGCATGTGATTTTACAAGTGAGGAGAGACATGTATGATATGTGTAGATATGTCTGACATGTAGGTAGATGTGGCCTTGATGAGGTGATGATAATCACCTACTTTTGTAAATGTTTTTTGCTCACTCTAATGTCTCCTATTGCAATGCATGATGAATATTGTCCTCACTTGTAAGTCACTTTGGATAAAAGCATCTCCTAATTGTCTGGGCATTTGCACTGGAGTTTGCTCTATGTGTAACAGAAATGCAAAGCAGGGATATTAGGGATTGGGAGGTCAGACCAGGTGCAGCTTTCCGCCTTCAAGACCCATTTAAGTGTGTTGATTGGACATCTGATTTGCTTTCCTGCGCCTGAGGGTTTAATTGTGCCCTGGGGCTCAAGGGCATCTATAGCGACAAATAAGGACAGAACAACTCAATAATACTGACCTTTCAAACCCCAGCCTGCTGGGATTAGGTAATAGGACTGTCTTCAATCAGTTCCTCCAACACTTCTGCTGGAAGTGTGCATCCTTATTTACTGTTCCCCGGATAAACCACCTGCTGTCAGAGCCGGAGACGGGCGTATTGGTTCTACATATTGATCTCGGTCTCTCTTTGTCCAGGCTTGTATGCCACGCTGTACTGGTAACCCCTTGGAGTTTTTCCTTTCAGTGAGTCTTTTGTGTTGATATGGATGACGAATTATTATACACCATTGGAATACAATGGCAAAGTCTTGTGAACTATAAATTGAGCTCAGCAATTAAACACACACAGAGGCACGCACAGACACACATTCATGAGAAATTGCTAATACTTGTTAAATGTCAAAATAGCTGTAGAAAATTGAGGTGGGATTATCCATTTATTATCCCCTATATTTTGCTAGAATGTGTTTGTGTGTGTGTGTGTGTGTGTGTGTGTGTGTGTGTGTGTGTGTGTGTGTGTGAGGGGGGTGGGGGGATGGGTTTACATTAGTGTTTGGTTAGAAAAAATGATGAGAAATGTAATGTCAAGGTGTGAAAATGAACCAGCTGTTGAATGAACCATGTGTCATTGGCCAGATAAAGAATTACAGTGTCCTGAGAATAAATAAAACTCTCTCTCTCTCTCTCTCACACACACACACACACACACACACACACACACACAAACACACACACACACACACACAGAGTGAGAGAAAGACACACACACACACACAGAGTGAGAGAAAGACACACACACACACACACACACACAGAGTGAGAGAAAGACACACACACACACACTGAAAATGAGAGCATGGGTGAGGATAATTCCCCACAGATGAAGAATGTTATTTTCTTGTCGTTTATCCTCGTCCTCTCATTTCATCATCCAGTTATGGTGATAACCTTCAGGCTGCGCCATGGCCACCAAGAATGTAAGTCACTATTGAGTGTTTTTTTTGTCACTGTTATTTTGACGTATTGGTTAGTTTGTTTTGTTATTTCTTTATTTAGTTTTTGTTTCTTTTTTTATCTTTTTCTTTTTTCCAACAGTTTGAGTGTTCTGCAGATAGTGACATTCCATCTGAAGAATGCTAACATCATTAGCGTTCAGCGGTGTGAGCTGGGCCTGCATTCCTTCCTGCATATGATTAGCAATTACATGTTGAATATACACCTGATTAATTACATAGGCCTACAACGTGAGAATGTTAAATATACAGACATAGTTAGCCAGAGCCTGCAAGAGATGGATGCTGAGAAAGAAATATGGAAATAAAGAAAGAGATGCAGGTAAAGAGAGAGAGAGAGAGAGAGAGAGAGAGAGAGAGAAAGAGAGAAATGAAGGGAGAAAGAATGCACACTGGGTGCCTGAAGGATAGAAGGAGAGAAGCAGAAAATAGGCAGAGAAACAGAATGAGAGATTGGGAGAGATTACAGAGAAAGAGGGAGAGAAGGATAGATAGTGGAAGAGTGGTGGAGAGAGAAAAGAGATGGCAGGATAGAGGGAGAGGTGGGGGGGAAAAGAAAGACAGACAGAGTAAGACTGACTACAGGAGGAGAAAGAGAGAAGAGGGGGAGATGGAGGGAGGCAGCGGAGGGACAAAGAAGGAGCGAGCTGACAGGGAGAGAGAGAGAGAGAGAGAGAGCCCACCCTCGCTCCGCATCTTCACTAGGCAGTGACGTCACAGCCCTGACACGAGCCAATCAGGTGCCGGCGGCCCGCCCACCTGCTCTCCCTAGCCACGCCTTTGCCCTTGACTCCATAAACACTCGGCTGAGCTCAGCCAGTGAAGCACACACACACACACACACACAGACAGACACACACACACACACGAGAGAGAGACAGAGAGAGCGAGAGGGCGCTCACGCAGACCGCTGAGTGTTAGAGACGAGAGCACAGCGGACAGGCATTCATTCATACATACATCCACACGCACGCACATGGACAAACACTAACACGCGCTGGCCCTGGACTCCAACGCAAGAGAGCGGAAGAGAGAGAGAGAGCGGAAGAGAGAGAGAGAGAGAGGAAGAGAGAGAGAAGGCGCACACCTCTCAGAGTGAGTCTACATAGTGAGTTGTTTTCAGACTCAGCAGTCTCACACTTTGATGCTTTTTTCAGCCTACCATGTGCCTCTATATCTTTCTCTTTCTCTCTCTCTCTCTTTATCTCTATCTCTCTTTTTCTCTCTCTTCCCTCAATCTCTTAACACACACACACACACTCATCTCTCTTTTTTCCTGCTTTCTCTGATGTTTCTATGTCTCCATCTCTTCCAGGCAAATGCTGACTCCTGATAGAACCATTCCCCACAGACAGAGACACAACCCGAGAGAACCGCACTGGAGACGGCATCAGGAGAACAGGAACCGCACGAGCAGCTGGAGCGAGAGGGGAACCCCGGACCTCCAGAGCCAGAGGGAGCAGAGGCCGGCAGTCTGGAGCCCTCTGCCCAGAACGGGGGCTCCGAGATGGGCTGCTCGTCCGGGTGCCTGCCCTGCCAGCCCCCTCCTCCCCCTGCAGCAGCGCAGCCCCTCGCGCGGCTCTCCTCCGTGTGCGACGCCGAGTGCGGACTGCCCCAGGACGGCGTCGACGACGGCACCGTCGACGCCGGCGGCTCCACGAAACCCAACCTCCCACCGGGCCCCGGTCCAGAACCTCGCCTGCCCAAGAGCCCGGAGAACTACACGCTGGAGCGCCTGGCGCAGGCCACGGGCGGCGCCGAGAAGTCCTGGTACCGGTGCCTGTTCTCGTTCGGCTTCATCTCGCTAGTGATCGGCCTGGCGGGCACCAGCGTTACCTTCACCTTCAACACGCTGCCCCAGATCAAGGTGGTGTCCATGCTCATGCTGATCACGGGCATCCTCATGCTGCTCGTCGCCGCCATCTGCTGGCGGGTGCGACGCGCGCGCCGGAGAGCCAAGAAGGAAGGGGGGTTCTTCAACGCCGAGCAGGGGACGCTTTAGAGGAGTGGACCGATGACCAGGGGACGCTTTAGAGGAGTGGACCAGGGACTAGGTGAAAGCTTTGGAGGAGCGGAGTCGTGAGTAGGGGGCCACTTTAGAGGAGCAGGTGAGAGACGTTTTAGAGGAGTGGACAGGGAGTGGGACACTTTAGCAGAGTGGACACCTGAGCAGAGGGAAGCAGCAGGAGGAACCATTAACGGTTTAGAGGAATGAACTATTACAATTTAGAGATAAGACTGTTTACTCTGAAGGAAATTAATCTGGCTCACACACACACACACACACACACACACACACACACTCACACTCACGCACACAAAAACTCACACACTCACACAAAGAAAATTATTCCTGTAACACATACACACACCCACTCACACACACAGAGAAACCTAATAAACCTATTATGCCTTTAAATCCACAGACATACACAGAAACACACCGCTACAAAAAAACAACAACAATCATCCAACAACATGGATGAATCTGGGACGGAGGTATCAGGAGGGTTGAGCTGCCTTCGTTCGTTCGTAACATCCTTATTATTACTTTTCCTGAAATACCCTGCATCTATGTGTTGAGAAATCTCCAAGGGAAGAGAGCGCTGCAGAAGGATTACTTCACTTAACTTCCATGGCGAGGTGTCATCTGTTTTCTTTTGACAGACTGAGTGGAGAGTTTCCAGTCCACTGCCGTGTGGACATATGGCTGGCTAGCACAGGCATCCAGAGCCAATGTGTTTACTGTGTGTGTGTGTGTGTGTGTGTGAGAGAGAGAGAGAGAGAGAGAGAGAGAGTGTGTGTGTGTGTGTGTGTGTGTGTGTGTGTGTGTGTGTGTGTGTCAGGCACACAGATCAGAGTGTACGCAGTGACAGGTATTTCTGAGCCTATCTCTTCATCCTGCCTCCAGCCTAATATGGGCTGCCAGGAAGAGAGGGAGAGTGTGTGGAGGAGAAGCGATAGAGAGAAGGAGAGAGAGAGAGGGGTGAATGAGAGTCGGAGAAAGAGAGAGGGAATGAGACAATGAGAGAAAGATAGAGAGGCAGATAGAGGAGACACCACTATGCCGTCACACATCTCGGCATCTCATTAATTTTTTTTTGAGGACTCCCTCCATCACTCTCTCTCTCTTTCTCTCCCCTCTTTCTCTCTCTCTCTTTCTCTCCCCTCTTTCTCTCCCTGCTGTCTGACTCTAGTAGTGGTGGGTCTGTGTGTGTTTCTGTGTGTGTATGTGTGTGTTTCTGTGTGTGTATGTGTGTGTTTCTGTGTGTGTTTCTGCGTATGTGTGTGTTTCTGTGTGCGTTTCTGCGTATGTATGCGAGCGTTTCTGTGTGTGTTTGTGTGCATTTCTGTGTGGAAATAAATGTGTGTGTGAGAGAGGTCATTTGTGTGTGTGTTCGTGCATGCGAGCATGCATATGTGTGTCTCAAGTATTTACCTATCCGTGAGTGTGCATATATGTATATGTATGTCTGACATGCAAACATGAAAGCGGGAGATCAATAGACCCTCACACTGATCCGGCACCACCTGCCCTCCACTGCCCCCCACTGTCCCAGTGCAGGGGATCAAAGCTAATGCTAATGGCCACACAAGCCCTTCTATGGAGCGCTCTGAGCCCAAAGGTCAGTGCTCTCACTTGGGCAGTGGAGGGTCGAGGGGGGGAGGGGTGCCGGCCAGGGTATTGAGGAGAGGGTGGGAAGAGATGGAAGGTGGATGACATTGTTCATTTCTTAATCATTACAATATCTCTCTCTCTCTCTCTCTCTCTCTCTCTCTCTCACTTTGTCAGAATATTTCTATATCTGCACACCAGTCTGTTCTGTTCTTCTCAGTTTTTGCTCTTTTTGCCTTTTCCTTCCTCCCCCTCCACTGTGAGGCTCTCATACCATCAGCAATCAAAGACAGCCCACCACAGGCGCAAACTCCCTGCTGGGAACTCTGATGTTTTCTCCTTTTTTCCCTTTACTGTACTGTCCTCTCTCCATTCCTCCTCTCTTTTTTTTTCACCGTGGCTCACTCCCACGTTTGCGCACACACACACATACACACACACACACTCCCACGCACGCACGCGCACACACTCACACACACACAAGCGCACACACACACACATTTCCTGTGCTCTCTCTTATTCTCTGGGGACTGTTGTTTACGGTGTTGGAGAAGCGGGATCTGTGCTTCGCTGATTTCACAGTGTGGAGAGGGGAGTGTTCACAGCTTGTTTAGGTCAAGCATGCTAATGGATTTAGCCCAACTGACAGCATCCTACTAATTCCAACACATGTGTTTTCTTGCGACAGCCATTCTCTCTCTCTCTCTCTCTCTCTCTCTCTCTCTGTGTTTGTGTGTGCTTTATACAGTGCAACTAAATGGCTTTTAGGGTTTTTTTTAGTACACATAGGTTCACATACACATAGGTACACATAGACTCTTTAAACCCTCAAAGTCATCAGGAAAACACAAAATAAAGATAAAATCATAATGGAACAATGCATTCTTAATTTCCTATCTACCCTTAAAAGGCTACTCTCTAGTGAAGCATACTGACTTAATTGGCAGGGAATGCAGACAGGATGTCTTCTATCTATCCTCCTGAGTCCTCCTTATCCACTCTTCTCTGACAAGAACCACAAAAACCACTGTCAATTTGAGTCCCCATCAGACTGTAGGCTCCTTTATACTGCTTGCAATGCTTGTCAGGTTCTGACCATTATTAGACTGTGATGTGCAGGTGTGTCTTTGTAGCAGCGGTCAGCACTTACCTGGAACTGCATACTGCCTTTCACAGCTGCAGGACTCTGAATAGAGACTCAGCTGGAGATTGTAAGACTATTTGTGGTGTTGGTGATATTTGTGTCTATCCAATGTGTAAGAGGGATGACTCATAGAGGACTTCACATCTGTGTGTGTGTGTGGGGAGGGGGGGGGGGAGTTCATTGATAAAAATACACAGGATTGAGTTCTTTGTGTGGTTAGTGCAAACCATGCCACGTGGTAAATATAACACACAAACAAACAAACAATGAATAAACTCTCACATACAGTACACACACACACACACACAATCACAAACATTCTCAAAATAGCACGTTGTGTTTGACATCAGACACAATTATTTCTTAGCTCTTTTCCCTTTCCAGTGATTTCACAGTGAGGGGAGATAATGCCAGCTCATTGCATTGATATCAGTCTCATCTGATTTCTGGGTCACCATCTAATAAGCTGCATCACATTTCATTCAAGAGGTGATTCTGAGATGATTACAGCATTTGTGGAAATGATGAAGTTGATAACAAGGGTGATTATAATGATGGTGATCGTGATGATGGTGGTAGATGTGAATGTGATAGTTATAATGATACTGATGATGATGATGATGATGATGATGTGGACACTGGACAGTGACGATGAGATGTTGAATGCTGTAGAATGGATGCACATGGTTAAGAGTTTTGCTCTCAACCTCCTCAAGTGGTTGCACCTCTACCTCCACTGACCTTAAGATGCATGATGGGGTTTGGGTAAACCAGAGATTAGCCACACACACACGCACACACACACACACACACACACACGACACATCTGACCAAAGGGTGTGTATTGAGAAAAGTAGCACCTGTAATTTTTAGCCAAGGGCAGCCTGTGGGTAAAGGACTATGATGGCAAACGCAGCCTGAGGTCTCCCCTGACTTATCTGTCCAAACTTGTGCCCGTGCAAGAGGCCAACCTGTGGCCAACCTGTGCCTGATACAGTAGCGTTTATCTGTGCAGGGTTGAGTAGACCAGGGGGAGAGGACACCAAAAGCTACATTTGGCCATCAGCCATCTGGATTTAGAAACTGAACACAACTCTTGTACAAATGAAAAAAACACCCTAATTAGTTATAGCTAATCAGGTATTGGTGGGAATAGAACAACAATCATGTCTCAGGATCTATGAGTTGTTTCAAGATAAAACTGACAGAACACATTTTACGTAGTCTGGCTTTCACCAGACCAAGATCAATCTTTTAAGATGGGGAGTCTGCTATGTATTTTCTACTACACAAGAGGCGTGATCAACGGGCATAGTTCAAATGACTCTGTACGCAATTGGATAGTCATTCACCACTCTGACCAGCGAACTTCAAAATAACATTTGATAAATTAACCTTACATTTTTCAGTAGCCATGGGTGTGTAGATTTGAACAAAATCTGGTTTGGTTCTTAACGGGAGCATTTACTGCCTTAAAAACCCGATTTAGTTTACCGTGCTTGGAGTTTGGTGCTGGGCTAGTGGATGCCTTATTTCCGCCGCACTCGGCGAAAGAGAACTCTCGTTGCAAAATCAAAATTCCACTGGAACTCCAAGCGGGTAGGCCTACGCACCCTTACAACACTGTTTACAGCTCTTCGAGTCACGGTAAAATGTCATTTTTGGTACATAGCTAATTTAGATACAATTATGGGGTGGGGGCTTGCGTTTCTTTAGAGATCCGCCGTCTTGGTTTGTATAGAAATTAATATTAAGTGACACATACACAAAATAGGTGACGTTCCATTCCAGAGGTCTGCAGAAACAGCAATGGCATCGAGCGATTTTTGCAGGTTGTGCAAAAAAACATGAAAGTGAATGATATTACACCCACTCGATCGATTTGTTTGCTAACCTAAAAAAGACATTGAGCCAACGTTGAGAAGTTAAGGGTTTGGGAATGGATCCAAGGGAATTGGATTGACGGTCGTGAGAGAGGCTTTGCTGTCGCTCTGCTATTGTCATTGTTTTAAACCTGCCAGTAGGGCGCCAGGTAAATAAGCCAGCTTGTGATTGGTCCCGGCAAAATTGTAGAAAGCAGAAAAAGATGCACAGGTTTCCAGCCTGAGCTGTAGGGCGAAAAAGAAATCGCCGGCAGATCAGGCTGGGTTCACCCAGCCTACATTTCTCGTTAACCCCGGTCATATTTTCTATCCAAAAGAATGAGTTGGTTTGTTTTGTTATTGTTGCTGTTTTGATACCCTTCCCCTAAAAGATTCCTACTCACCCTGGCCTACCCAACTCTAACTATGTGTGTGCTTCTCTGTGTTTCTACATGTACGAGGAGAATATGACTGTATAGTTGTAGATATGTTCATTTATATGCATATTTTTGTCTATGAGAAAAATAAAAGAGTTGCAGTAAAGCATATGCTATGTGAAACCCAAACTCATTTGTGTGTGTGGTGCTTCTCCTGTCTGTCCAGCCGGTGGGGCATGAATGAGAGGAGATGGATGAATCGGGCGGCAGGTAATTAGTACTGTCTTCCCATCGGAAGTGCGCTGATTTTTTTTTCTATTCTTCGTTTTTTTCCTGTGATGACAGCTTGATGTGCTGAACGTTTACATTAATATTCAGCAGATAGACTGTGTGTGTGTGTGTGTGCGCGCCCCCTCATCCTTCTCACACATGCTGACGTACACACACACACACACACACATACACACTCATTACACATGCACATATACACCCTCATATACATACAAAAACACTCACATGCACACACACACACACAGATGCACATGCACACACAAGCACACACACATACGCACACACACACACACACACACACACATACGTACCTACGGACAACCCAACTCACTTACACATATACACACACACACACACACACACACTGATAAAAACAAGCACACACAAAATCCTGATGAGCTTCCACAATAAAAGTCTTTTTTCCAGCTGCGCCCATGGCTATCCCTTGGGTATAGCTAAAAATAGCAACAGTGTGTGTGTGAGTCTCAATAAGTGTGTGCATGCGCGTGCTGGAGTGTATATTTGTGTGTTCCCTGCCACAAGTGTGAGTGTGGGTGTGTGCTTGTGCGGGTGCATGTGCCTTTGTATGTATGTGTGGGTGTGGTAGGATATATGTGCATGTGAGCGCACGTGTGTGTGTGTGTGTGTGTGTGTGTGTGTCTGATTTTGTATTTATGTATGGCTGTGTGATGGGATATGTATGTATGTCAGCACACACAAGCGTGTGTGCGTGTGTTTGTGTGTGTGTGTGTGTGTGTGTGCTTTTGTATTTATGTATGGCTGTGTGATGGGATATGTATGTGTGTCAGCACACACAAGCATGTGTGCGTGTGTGTGTGTGTGTGTGTGTGTGTGTGTGTGTGTGTGTGTGGTGTTGTGATGAAAAGTCTGGGGACTGGAGGCTACAGGAAGAAGGGATGAAGACAGAGGGCTATAAAAAGAAAGGGATAGGGAGACATAAAAGGAAGAAAAAAAGAATACAATGCCACGAGTCCATGGATAATGATGTAGTTGAGTAGGTTCACTCTCTAAAAGCCATCAATCAAACACAAAGCCCCCCATCACAGATGGAAGACAGACAAAGACCAGGAAGCAAAGTGGAATAAGAAGACTCCCACTGACAACTCTAACCCTTAAAGGTCCAGTATGTAGGAAATAATGGAAAATAAACTGTAACCATTCCAAAAATTATCACCATATGTTGTCAGAGAGTAAGGAAACACGATGAATTGAAGTAATGGCTTATTTGACAACATTACTCTAACCCGTAAAACCCCGTAAAACCCATGAAAAAAAATGAGTTACGGGGCGGAATGTCTTGGAATTTTCGTTTATGTTTTGAACGATTCATTCTAGAACAGCGTATTAATAATGGGCTAGCGCGTCCTCCTATTTGGGTTGCCAAATTAGCAAAGGCCAACTGTCAACAGCTGTCAGTTGTAGTCATGAACGCCTACGAGAGGCAGGCACATTTCCAAAATTTAAACGAGAAACAAATTAAGTGGACATCGGAGGAGCTTCCTGAGATGGTGACGTCTTCGTCAAACGAAGAATATCAAGTCTGACGCAGAGCTGGCCATATTTCTCCACAACAGGTAGCCTAGGCTAAACTTCATCTGCATCGCTAACTTCAGCTAAATATGTTACGTTGGTTAGAGAGGTATTTTTTGTTTTCACTGTTTCCGTAATGTGTAGCTGGGTCATGGTTGGAGAAACGTTAAAGCAGCTGCAGGTCAACTAACGTTAGCTAAGTCTTAATTACATCTGGCAACCCAGAAGAGGCTCGCGTCTGGTAGTCTTGAGAACGTTCACCAGTGTTTTGATTTTGGCCTGCAGAACGTTCGGTAACAATCCTACAAATCGCACCTTTAAAGGAGGAATGTTGGGAAATTAACATTCTAAAGAATATCTGGGTTCATTGAATTCAACATAGAATTTTAGAACCTTCAATTGTTGCGGAACTTAGAATGTTCAAAAACCTACACCTTTAAGGGCTAACAGAAGAGAGGCTCAGGCCTAGTCCATCTCAACACGACTCAACACGTTACTTCATACCCCAGGCCTATAGGTGGCACTGTTTCTTTACAGAAATTGACCAAAACTTGCGCTTTACAAACAGACAGAATAGGCTACGACGAAATGGCTAGTGCAAGGAAACCAGAATTGTTTGTGTGGACTGATGGTGAACTGTCAACTGTAGTCAACTGTAAAACTAATAAACTTTATTTTACGGTTTGTGAAGGGTGCAGTCCCGTCTTTTAGTTGGCTAACGCAGGTAGGCCTACTAATCACCTTTACTTTCTTTGGTTGTAGGATAGTCCGTGATTCATTAGTTTTGGCTATCACCGCAATTAGGCTACTAAACGCAAGGCTTACCCAAGTTCTAGGCTATTCTGTCGCCACATTTATAATATTGCTATAAAACCTTCGTTAGTAACAGTCAATACGTTTGCCTGCATCAAATCGCGCATTTGCATTCAGTGTGCTACCATCGGCTTAACGTGAGTTCTAAGCGTCTTTGTATGCTTTTATCTGATTTCACTCGACTGTGAATGCATGTATATATGTTGTAAGACATGTAAAATAAATGAATGACACTGGCACTACGCACAAATTAATGTAGCCTAAACTTACACCGCACTTTCCTAATAACTTAAGTTCTCTCGCGTCACTGACAGTAGCTAGAATGCATAAAAAAACACCGGGAAAAACAGTGTTCAGTCAACCAAGTCATAAGCTATCGGCGCTGCGCAGCACCAGTTGTGATATTTATCTTACGGAGTAATGTCATGTATGAAAACTAGTATTGTTAGGCAATACTATAAGTGCAAGTCCAGGGCAGCTGAGGTGTGGCGATGACATCATCGATACGCAAGCAGGATGTGCGGTTTCGCTGTCTAAACAAATTCAAATGGGCTACGGTTTCAGATTTTTCCACTCTGGGACCAGGTTTCAGAAAAGTGCGGTTTCGGGCAGTGCGTTTACAGGATTCGTTTGGACGCTCGGCCAAGACGAAGCAAAACCTCTGCGTTTAACCTAAAAAGCGTCTCCGTGTGGACAGGCCCCCAGTATCAAAAGTCAGACACATACGGGCTGATAACTCTCAAAGGAGAAAACAAACCAACGAACAAAAACTCACAACAAATATGAGAAAACAGGGACAATGTCAAAAATCTAAATTCAAGTGGACAGCCAACAAAAAAACTCCAACACAAAACAGGTGACATCACAGATGAATACTACCAGTGAGAAAGGGGGGAAACAAAATAGGAACACCACCAAATAAGGAAGGTGGAAGAGACCATTCAGTTCTATGGAGCAGGGGTGTAGCACAAGATCCTGGGCTCTATGCATAGGCAGTCCTGATGGGCCCCCATAATAAATATAATAAAATATATTCCAGACTTTTCAAGGGCCCTCCCTCCCCCTGGGGCCCTAGTAATCAGTACTGGTTTTACCAGGATCGGAGCTGGTGAGGCAGATGGTGTCGCAATGCATCTCTATTGTCCTGTAGTTCTCCAAGGGTCAGCAAATGGGAGATTAAGAGGCCGTTTACACGACACCGCCGGGTGGATTTTCTCGTACCGCTTTCACACCTTTAACGACTCCGGCAAGAAAAAACCTCAGAGGTGTAACCGGCTAAATGTGCTGTAGTGCATATGCCAGACCAGTCGATGGCGCCGCTGTGCAGAAGCTTCACGATAAATTTGCGTGAATCGCGTAGAAGAAAACATTGTTGAAACAGTTTGTTAAGCCAGAGAATGTCTAATAAGTGCTCTGGTTAAGCAGTCGCATGAAATAAGGAGACTACAGACAATTCGGTTTTCAATTAAACTGTTAAACTAATAAAGTTCATTTTCAAGGTATGTGACTGCTATGTGAAATTTCAAATGCTTAGCCTACGCATTGCATTAGGTCTGAGCACCACTGGAGAAAACACTAACATGCAGTAAGCTAATGTTTAACTAAGTTAAGCTAACGTGTGCTTCTAACTTAGCCACTAAAGGCTGATAGGCTACATTGTGCACATAAATCATAACAGGGGAAAGAAAAACATTTTAATATGATAAATAAATGGTTTGGTTTGTTTTGACAAGCAACATGTCAGGTCGAGTGCCGTGGCTGAGTTGAGAGGTGGGGCTATGTCGTCATGAAGTTGCCGGCTTCGCACCTACAGGCGTCTACACGGCGAAAGTTAGCCGGCGGTTTCAAAAGTTCCCACTTCGGAAGCCGGTTTCAAAAGCTATCGGTTTCAGTCTCCTAAACTGCCGGCGTCGTGTACATGCAAGGCGTAACCGTTAACAAAACCTCACCGGTTTCACAAAAACCGCGGCGTCGTGTGCACGGCCCCCTAGATAGATGGCTAGTGAGAGTCCAGGAGAGCGAGGGAGATTGATGCACAGCTGGAGACTAATCTGGACACAAGACTGGGCAGGACTACATGGCCTGATCTGACGGCACTCTGTGTGTGAGCAAGCAAAGTGAGGAGGTGAGGGAAGAAAGAGAGAGAGGAAAAGAGAGCGATTGAGAGGCCTGAGGAAAAGAGAAAGAGAGAGACAAAGAGAGAGAGAGAGAGAGAAAATGATTGAGAGCCAAGACAAAATGAGAGGAGATCAAATGTGAGAGATGTGAGTTTGAGAGAGAGATAAGGAATAAAGCAGACTGAGGTTTATATGAAGGAGATTGAAAGAGAGGAATAGAGAGACAGAGATGGAAAAATGTTAGATCTCTGTGTGTTTGGGTGTGTGTGTGTATGTGTGTGTGTGTGTGTGTGGTGTTGGTGTGTGTGTGGTGTTGGTATGTGTGTGTGTGTGTGTGTGTGTGTGTGCGTGTCAGAGTGGCAGAGCCAGATTGCGAGGTGTGTGAGGGGCCAGTGATATTTGGCTGCGTGCCCTCCTCCCTCCGTGACTCGGTGACTCATCTCAGCGGCGTCTCCCCTAATTAGCACGACCGCAAGCCACATGATGATACGGACAGCAACGGGCAACCTGCAACCGCACTCACACACACACACACACACACACACACACACACGTGCACTCGCACGTCACGCCAACAGCCCACTGATGACCACACTAAAAATGCCCTACGGTACCTCCGTTAGAACAGCCCGCTAAAGCCCACACTAAAACATAGTGCAGCAATAAAGAGCATCCAAAACCGTGCACAGTGCAGCACTGAAGACCCCTCTATAGACACAGTGCAGTAATTAAAATAACACTAAATATGTACTGCAGTACTTAAAACAACACGAAAGACATAGCCTACTGTTGGATAAAGAGTCAAAAGTGAAGTAGCATTAATCACTGAATAAACAATGATGAATACCAATTACTTTTGTCATTTTCAAATTATTTCAGAGAAAAATTGAGGGTCTTTCTTTTTTTTGTGCATGGAAAAGAATCAACAATTGTAGTCATGTTGACACAGACCACACAGTGCCCACACACCAAGTGCCCACACACCACACAGTGCCCACACATCACACAGTGCCCACATACCACACACTACATAGTGTCCACACACCACACAGTGCCCACACCACACAGTGCCCACATACCACACACTACACAGTGCCCACACAGTGCCCACATACCACACACCACACAGTGCCCACATACCACACAGCGCCCACACACCACACAGTGCCCACATACCACACACCACAAAGTGCCCACATACCACACACCACACAGTGCCCACATACCACACACTACACAGTGCCCACACACCACACAGTGCCCACATACCACACACCACACAGTGCCCACATACCACACAGTGCCCACATACCACACACCACAAAGTGCCCACATACCACACAGTGCCCACACTACACAGTGCCCACACACCACACAGTGCCCACATACCACACACTACACAGTGCCCACACACCACACAGTGTCCACGCCCCACACAGTGCCCACACACCACACAGTGCCCACACACCACACAGTGCCCACACATCACACAGTGCCCACACACTACAGAGTGCCAGCTGCTGCTATCCAGCTCTCAAGTCATGCTCACTCTGCCCCAGATCAGTTGTGCCACTTGTCAGAACCTCTCAGGCTTCACGTTCACTGCCCAGGCCCCAGGCACACTATCAAACCAAAACATCACAGCCAAATACACATAGACAAACTACACAAACACACACACACACACACACACACACACACACACACACAGCTTCTGAGAGGAATGTATAATGATTAATGATGAAAATGACCATCACAATATTTTCATTCTTATACATAGAAGGTGCTATTACTTACAGTAAGAGGTTATTTATTACAACTGTTATAATATAGTTATAAGCAGTTACAGCATTTGTAAAACATGTTCAGACTTAACTTACATATGAGCTCACACCATGATTTGCTTTGAATTTATTCTTGTGTGGTGAGACCATAGCCTTCTATTAGTGTTTCATCTCTCAAAGGCTCGACTAGTTCAAGTACTGATGGCTGTTATTCCTTTTTCTCATTTATCTGTTCATTAACCAACCAATGCAACATAACTTCAAAAAGCTATTTAATAAAGTATTTTTTTAAATATTTTTCTAAAGCCTGCATGTGCTGTTCTTGGGAGAGAGCGCTAATCTAGCCGACAGAGTGACGTAGTGTGCTATACATTAGGGTGCTACACTACAATATGCAAAAAAGACAGGCCCTAAGGCTATGAATATCTATAGTACACTGCAATTGAGTCCTATAGGCCTGTGTAAGATTACAGTATAGTAAAATGAACTGTGAATCGTTTATGATGCTTCTGCTTGTGGAGCGGCTAATAAAGTTTGCATTCAAAAAGGCACAAAGCGATTTCATTTATCACTTTTTCGCTCCAGGGGCTGTCACGTCCATGTGTTCCCCTCCTGGTTGGGTTTTGGCTGTTGCATGGCGACAGTGCAATCAGTGGAAACTACCTGTCACCGTGAAGCACACACACACACACACACACACACAAACATACATACACACACACACAAACACACACACACACACACACACACACACACACACACACACACACACACACACACACTTAATTTATTTCCAGTCACCCTTCTCCCCTGCTAAACCACACATAACATTTTCTGCTTGTAAATCTGATTTGCTGAAATGACAGAAATTACTGGCAGTCCTGGTGCCTTTCCCACTGGCACACACACAGAGGTACACACACTTAAACAAACACACAGAGAAACATACACACACACACACACACATGCATGCACACACACACACACATACACATAGAAATACCCACTCATATAAAGACATGCACACACAGGTACACACAGGCAAACATAGTTACACACACACACACACACACACACACACACACACACACTTACATAAATAGTTCCAGGCCCAAATCAGCTCCCAGCACAATTTCTGAACAGCAGATTTATGCCACCACAGGCCATTCTGCCGTCAGAGAGCGAGAAAGAAATGAGTTCACACAGTCAGAGAGGTGATAGATCTATTCAGCTCAATGTTTTAATCAGCCACTGTGCTTCTCTAACTGCTCTCCTGAGCCTGTGGCTCAAGGTCAAATGAGTCAAACTATACTGACCCCTCGTCATGGATCTGAGAACTCAGTGAACTTCTTTTGTTACATTAATCATTAGCATGTTAGCTGTAGCCTGCAGTTATACTTCCAGAGGAAATGTTTCAGAGATAGAAGGTTAGCATGCTAGTGAGTGACCTGACAATGCTGCCACATTGTACTTTCACATATCAATATGTACAGTAACTTATGTTACGACCCCCTGTGCCCCTTCAGGTCCTGTCCTGTCAGTGCACGGGCAGGGCTGGGCCTGGTTAGGCCAGTGGTGGAGGAAGTACTGAACCTCAGTACTTAAGTAAAAGTACAAATACACAGAGAAATATTTACTTTAGTAAAAGTAAAAGTACCACAATGACAACCCTACTTAAGTAAAAGTAAAAAGTACCTGCTTTTAAATGTACTTTAAGTATTAAAAGTAAAAGTATTTGCATAATGATTTATTCTCTTAATATCTATATTCTAAAAGGAAAAATCAGTATGGGCTGTGGCATTTTAATTAAGCTAGTTTTAGGTTATACTCGACTAGATAGTTTGAAGTTAATGCAATTGTGCTTACCATCTGTGGCCCAGTTTACATTCTGACCTACAATTCTAGAGACTGTAATTCTGGTTATCTACTAGGGTGATCTGCTGAGTAATATAATTCAGCAAAACACGAGAGCCTGAAGTTTAACGGGGTAGACAAGGGAAACGTCGGGTGGATCGTAATGCCAATTATGCTGATTGAACAGAAAAGTTGCTGAGAAAGGTGTCTTTATGATTAAGTTCAGTTTCACTTGCGCAGACGCTGACATTGAATGAGCGCTCACGTTACTACCCCCCAAGTGTAGGCTATGCATCTTTATTTAATCACACACAATTAAGGAATATTTCCTAATCTGGAAAATGTTACGTTTTTTTCGGCCACCGGTTCATTAATAGTCTACCATTCATTTGTGCCGCAAATGATCAGACGTGTGACAGAAGCATGGGCATAGCCTGTAACTTCGCTGATCCGCGGATAGCAATCTCATCGGAGAGGAGGCCCTAACGCTGCAGATAACAGACAGAGAAAGGCACAGAACACAGTTGCATGTACAGTGTAGCCATGGGTCTGGTGAATATAGCCTACCGAATGCAGATGGCTACAAGCTCACGCTTTGCCTGGTCTAGACTAGAAGCTTATGTTTCTAAGAATGCACGTAGCGCTCCAGAATCGGTAGCAACCCCCCCGGTAAAACAAACGTGTTTGTCAGAGAGAAAAAAAAACTGATCATAAAATGTATCATAAAAAGGAACGATGGCGTTGTAGAAATGTAGCGGAGTAAAAGTACAGATAATTGCTGTAAAATGTAACGAATTAAAAGTCAAAAGTATGCACTATAAATTTTACTTAAGTAAAGTACAAATACGTGGAAAATTTACTTAAGTACAGTAACGAAGTATTTGTACTTCGTTACATTCCACCACTGGGTTAGGCTAATAACATTATTAGGTGCACCTGTATTGGGTGGGGCTATAAAAAGGGTTCTCTCTCTCTCTCTGTAGGCACTTTCATAGTCCTTTACATTGGCACGTTAGTCTTTCTCTCCTCTTTATTTCTCTTTTCCCCCTTTGCCTTTCACTTATTCAACTTACATGCTGATAGCCTACTGCCATTTACATTCACGCATACACCTTTTTCCATCACTCAATTCCCTAGACACTAGGCCTATAATTTGTTAATGTTGCGATCAATGTTAATACACAGTTAAATTGAAAACTGTGGTTGTCTCTCTTTATGTTGCGGTCTGTTCACGAGCTGGCCGTAACATAAATTGGGGTTACTCGTCCGCGAAACCTTTTTGGTAGAGGGATCGAAAACGGGGACTCATTGCATCCAGGTGAGCATGTCTTTTGGTTGTGCAGCTAATTAACTCCAGTCTCTGGTAAGGAAGAGTGTTTCAGCGAGGCTTTGCCTTTCCATCGTTACACTGTTTGTTATTTTGTTCTGTTTGGGTTAACTTGTTTAAGGGGTAATCCTGGTCGGGACTTATCTACTTCTGTCGGGGGCACGTTTCGTACAGTTTACTGTAGCGAGTTAATGCGTTAACCAGTCGCCCCGAGGCCAGCAAGCCCTGGAAGATCAGCTAGGCCAGATAGCTCGTTTTGGGGTTATTTAGAGTTCCAGAGGACTGTTTTCATCAGTGGGATATTGGCATGGTTTCACCTGGATGTGCTGAGTATTTTGGTCTGTGTTTGCGTGTTCGGTAAGTGATCTTTCTCTTTCTATGTGTCAGTAGAGTACGTTTGGTGTTTTGCGTTCGCTGTGTTGTGTATTTTACTGAATGGGTGTAGATCTATTTATAGATTGAACAATCGTTCATGGTTAATTGTGTAGCTAATGCAGAGGTGGAAAAAGTATGAAAATATTGTACTCAAGTAAAAGTACCAATACCTTGATGAAATATTACTCAAGTACAAGTTAAAATACCGATCTGAAAATGTACTCAAGTAAAAGTAAAACGTAGTTAATTTAAAATGTACTAGTAAAAGTTACTTAGTTACTTTTTTTTTGGGGGGGGGGGGGGTACCAGAACAACCAGTTTTACCAAAGACTTTCTAATGAGGAGATACAGCACTCAAAAAATCCTTCATAGTAATGCATGGGGTTAGTTTGTAACGCCAATATGGCAGTTGTCTACACATCATATGTCTACACATCACAACCTTTCCGCGGCAAAACGTCGACATGTGAATACATTGAGCCAATCATGTGGTGTGCTGTGAAGACATCGTCCCATCATCTGTTGTGATCTCGCTGCTGGAGCAAGATTGGTGTCGTGAAGCCTTACGCACACTCATTTCTGAAATGGATGCGCGATAAGTGCCCAAAAAGTGTTGCAATATGGCCGCCGAGTGGAGGTACTTGCCTGAAAAGGACGTTGAGAAATAGATCTATGTGAAAAATCACCGGAGTTCTCCTTTAAGTTTGAGCAGTAGTTGATTTTCAAAGTTAGTTGCACTCATCCTTGGGTCGCTTTGCAGTGAACAGTAATCCAGCACAACTGAAAAGCCCCTCACAGGCAGCTGAGGCAGGCAGGCCAATATTGAGTTGCAGAGAGTTTTTTTTATATTTGGAAACGAGCAGAAGGTTCAGCAGATTAAAGGGCGTCGTACTGGGGGGGAAAGTGGGAAGTATAGGGCCCCAATGGAGGAGAGGGCCCGTAAAAAGTGGAATACAGGGGGCACAATATTTTCACCAGGCATTAGTAATAACTCAGGTAATCCACACATAAAAAATCCAAACAACTCCATAAGTAGTCATGTAATGAAGTGGAATAACACAGGGGAAAAGTATTGAACACGCTAAGAAAAAGCACTAAGGCAAGGAAAGGGAAGGAACGAGCTGGAATCTGTATAGAGAGTCCTTTCTATCTGTGCAAATTAATATAAGCTTGGTTAGTAGCCTACATATTGATGGGCTTTAAAAAGATTTTTCATTACCAAGGTGTCACATAAGAAACATTTCATGATGGATAAAAGCAAAAAGCTCTCCCAAGACCTTTGCAACCTTATTGTTGCAAAACATATCAATGAAACTGGTTACAGATGCATTTCAAAACATCAGAATCTTCCAGTAAGCAGCATGGGAGCCATTATCTGCAAGTGGAAGAAACATCACTGCATCATCACCCGGCCATGCACAGGATCTCCTCGTAATATTTCTGACCAGGGAGTGAGAAGGATAGTCAATTCCAAGAGCCAAGGACCACTCGGAGAAAGCTCCAGAAAGACTTGAAGGCAGCCAATTTAATTAAATAGTTCTGGAAGTAACTAAAGATCAGGATTCACAAGAGGGACCCCTGGAATCTGTTTAGAACAATGGGCCAAAATCAGACCTGATACTGCGACCAATAAGTTTTGTCATACAGGAAATGTCTTAAAGCTGTCTTTACAAACAAAGGCTTTTTCCACAAGGTATTGAAGAAATTTCAGAAGGCACGTTCAATACTTTTTTCCTGTGTCATTCCACTTTAATACACAAAACTCTTATGTTTGGATTTTTTATATGTGTGTTAATATAATGTGTGGTGAAAGTTTCGAATAGACTCACTGGAAGTTTAGGCTAATTACTGAAAAGAAAAAAAAAGCGTTCAATACTTATTTCCACCATATATTTATTTTACCTGAATATTTTAACTTCCAAATGAAATGTCAAAATGAATGTCAGACGAAATTTAAAGTTTGACTGACTGGATTTTGTATACAAAACATAGTGAAAACTGTGTAAGGTCACTCTCACTCTCCCTTGCTAAAGAGCTAATGGTTTAGTCTGCCTGCACGATTCATAAGGTAGTCTATCTTTTGTTTATTTAGTTGAGCATCGCTAGTAGTGGACTGCTAATTGTTTTGCTGCTGGTGCAATGTCCTTCTCCAAGAAAGCCAAGTCAGGTTACTAAAAATAAAGGCCAAAACAGGAAAAAGAGACATCAAAATGAGGGGAAACAAATGCTAATAAACTTCTTTCCAAAGAAAGGTGAGCACAAACGTCAAAACATGAAATCCCATGGTGTTAGCTTAAATATCTCCGCAATCATTAGTGCTAAAACGAACTGAGACAACCGATTGGAATAGCGGAAAATACACTTTCATAGGTTAAGCTAATCTGATGCATTTCGTGATCTAGTCTCCATCACTTTCAGAAAGACTGCATGGCGCCAGCTTGATTCATGTCCTGTTGTAGGCTACATGCTGATCATTATCACTAGGCTAGTGGTTTAGGGCGTGATTTTTTTTCTCTCCCTTTCCGTTTTCGTTAGTCTTTTTTTTTTTTTACTCCAGTAACGGATGGGATTCTTGATGTAGCGAAGTACAATACTTCACTCAAAATGTAATCAAGTAAAATTTAAAATACCGATTTTATAAACTACTTAAATACAAAGTACACAGAAAAACTACTCAA
Organism: Alosa sapidissima; assembly: GCF_018492685.1. NCBI lineage: Eukaryota > Metazoa > Chordata > Actinopteri > Clupeiformes > Clupeidae > Alosa > Alosa sapidissima. Next base: position 6,474,921 of record NC_055980.1, read on the forward strand.
TACAGTAACGTGAGTAAATGTATTTCGTTACTTTCCACCTCTGAGCTAATGTCTTGGTGATTTTAGGCTATGCGAGCGAACACGTAGGCTATTAAGTTAATGTTTTGTGGAGGTTATGCCTCAATTTGCTACTGCGTGTGGATTTAAAGTAACTTTTGCCTTCAGTGAGTGCAGTGTTTCTCAAACTTTTTTTCTGGGGACCCACTTTTTAAAAATGATAGACTATCGCGACCCAACTCGTGACTGTGGTAGTTAACAAACTAGATCAGTGGAACTTTTTCTTTCATTCCCCACTTTGCCCCCTTGATCATTCTCGAGCCCCACCTGTCCCTCATCGCTCTAAGAAAGTGGTAGGTCAAGCTTAAAATTGTCAAATTTATTGAAATAATGACAAGTTCTAAATATATCCTCTTCAACAGAGTTAAAATCAGCTGGTGCTGCAGATATAATAATAAATAAATACATAACACACATATTTCTGTTTTCCAGCAACATATAGAAAGCATAGGCCATTTTACAGCATTGTACAATATATTCAATGAAATACCAACATGCTGCATTAAATGGATCCATAATCCAGTCATACTGAGCACTGCTGGTTGGGAAATATTTTTGAAATAAACTTTGCAGGGATGTGATGTAGGCCTACTGTTTAATACATGGGATCACAAGAGTGCCTCCCAATCAGACGTTTCAGCGATTTCGCTCAGAAATCTCAAAGGCATAATACTTTCGCGATCGAGGCGCCTGTCCCATACTCAAGTTTTTTTGGTGAATGCAGTAATCTTATTTGCTAGGTGAGGTAGGTGCTTGTCTTTGCCTTGTAACTGGACATTTAACTCAAATGTATCGCTAAGATATATCAAATATATCGCTAAGATAGGCCAGCTTCGTCAAGAAAAGTTCATTAGTGAACGTGCTTGCAGATTCAAACATGCGCTCTTCCTCCAAGAAGAGGCGACTCGGAGCTCAAACACGCGCGACAGCACTTTACCTCGGGAAAGCCACCTTGCCTCGCTGTGAAACAGTACAGCCTTTTGGTCAGCTACCATCTCTTCACAAAGTGCGGAGAATAGACACGCTTTTAAGGGCCGGGTTTTGTTGAAATTCACCACTCTCACAACAACGTTCAAAATCTCATGTAGGTCGGGACTAACTAAGCTGCCTTGACACGCCTTCCCTGTGAATAATACAGTGCGTCCATTGCGCATCGGGTGCTACCTGGGCCCAGGCTACAGATAATAAAATAAATTAAAAAACTGCTGTTTTTCACGTCAGTTCGCGCCCCACCTGGCATGTCTCCGCGACCCAGTAGTGGGTCGCGACCCTCAGTTTGAGAAACGCTGAATGAGTGAGACGTGTTAATGGAAAGTTTTGTTTAAGTTTGCTTGGCTTTTGTGGTAAAAGTGAAGTAAATTTTGTGCTGTTGTGCTGGCTTGTTTGGCGTACAATCTGTAGGCCTAGGTCTTAATTAGATTGATTTGCCTATTTGTGTGGGGAAGTAGCCTGTATTATTTTGTGCCTCAAATTTGTTTTGTTTATTTGTACTTAGAGTGTGCCTCTTTTTAGCTGCTTATTATAAAGTAAGCTGAAGGCAAGTTAAAGGTTGCTTGCACTGCGTTTGTTCCTATTGGGGGATAGGTTGCTTAGCGTTTAGCAAGTGTTTTGTGAATGTTGTTGGGTGGCTTGGCTTGCTTGCGTTTACCAAGTAAGGAATATGACGACTCCTGAAGAGTTTATTGCTAGCCCGACTGAGGATCTCTTGTCCAAGTTGACTAAAGATCAACTTTGGAAGATAGCTGAGCATTACGAGCTGCTTATCACAGCTCAGGAAAAAAAGGAAAGGAGACCTTGTTCCTTGCTGTAAAAAACCAGCTCCAGCAAAAAGGCCTGTTTAAAGAAGCAATGGTTTTAACAGACCAACAACTGCAGCTTGAGAAGCTGAAAGCTGAAAAGGAAGCGAGGGCTCTAGAGGTAGAGAGAGAAGTTGAGCTTCGTAAGCTTAAGAATCCGCTTGAACTCAAGCGCATGGAACGTGACGAAAATGATCGTGAACGTGAGCATGCTTTAGCGGTTAAGAGACTTGAGCTAGAGATAGCCAGGCAAGGTGAGTCTCTTCAACCTGCTCCTTCTCCCGGTCCCCAACCATCAAGCTTTGACGTTAGTAGGCATATCCGCCTTGTTCCCCCCTTCTCAGAGAAGGAGGTGGATAGCTACTTTTCCCATTTTGAAAGCGTTGCGACCAGCCTTAACTGGCCCAAAGATGTGTGGCCTCTACTTCTTCAATGTGTTTTAACGGGGAAGCCACAAGGGGTGTTTTCTGCTCTGAGTATTGAGCAAGCTAACCAGTATGACGTAGTAAAAGCCTCCATTTTACACGCATATGAACTGGTCCCAGAGGCATATCGCCAGAGGTTCCGCAATGCCAGGAAGTCAGAGCAGCACACCTTTGTTGAGTTTGCGCGAGAAAAAGAAAGCCTCTTTAACAGGTGGTGTTCATCACAAAAAGCTGAAACCAGGGATGACTTAAAACAACTAGTCCTCCTTAAAGACTTTATGAATTGTCTCCCTAAAGCGGTAGCTGTCTACCTTAATGATCAGGAGGTGCGCAAGCTTGACGAAGCTGCTGTTCTGGCTGACAATTATGTCTTGACGCACAAGCGTGTTCCTGATAGCCACTGGGGTAGCCATCAGAGTAGAATGAGAGTTCCACCCAGGAATAAGCAGCCGTCTGGAGGTGGGAATAACACCACACGCTCGTCTCCCTCTGCTTATTCCAGTCGCCCCCCCTCCTAATGTTGCAGAGCTCATATGTTTTTATTGTAAGAAGGTGGGTCACAAAGTGTCTGATTGTCAGGTCCTCAACAAACGGGGCTAAGAACACCAAAGCTGTGGGCTTGATAGCTTCGTGCGACACTTGTTCATCTTCCTTACAAAGTGGAAGCCTAGGGTCTGTGATGAGACCCTGTATGTAAAGAGCGCAGGAGAGATGCGGATTACACTCCCTTCATCACAGAGGGTTTTGTGTCTTTGAGTGAACAGTCGCATAGGGTGCCTTTTCGCATACTCGCGTGATACTGGGGCTGCTCAGTCATTCCTATTAGCTGGTGTTTTGTCTCTCTCAGATTTTACTGCCACAGGAACCCATGTTTTGGTCTGAGGTTTCGAAATGACTCCTGTTCAGGTGCCCTTACATCAGATCCATCTAACCTCCAAGCTCACCACCGGTAACGTTGTGGTCGGAGTACGTCCATCTCTTCCAATACCTGGCGTTTCGTTCATACTAGGTAATGACCTAGCTGGAGGGAAGGTGTGGAGTAGCACCGACGTGGTGTCACCACCTATCGTCATTTCTGTGCCTGAGATGACAAAGAAGCCTGATCAGTGTGCACACAGATATTCGGATGTGTTTCCGGCGTGTGCCATTACTCGAGCCATGGCTAAACATAGTGGTGATGATTCAGACTTTGTTTCCTTAGAAAACACATTTCTTGTAACACCTGAGGTTGCAGACAGTAGTTCTTCACCTTTACCTGTAGGGCAGTCAAAGACTGCGGGTGCTCACTCTGTCAACCTAGCTAGGGGTGATGACTCAGATGTCAAGACTGAACATGTGGAGGCAGTTCATTCTGTGAATGTCTCACCATCTGCAACAATGTCTGTCAGTTCTGAGATTGATATCTGTTCTTTGTCTGATTTGTTTAAAGTCTCTCGTGAGGAACTGATTAGGGAACAATTAGTTGACCCTTCTCTTGAACCTTTGCTTGCTTTGGCCTCCTCTAGGGGACAACCTGATGACTTCCCAGGTTATCTCCTACAGGATGGCTTGTTGTGTAGAAGGTGGATATTTAATCAGGACATGTTTTCCCACACTGTATTACAGGTTGTTGTACCCTGTAAATTCAGACAGGCTGTGTTGAAACTAGCTCATGATGGAATAGCTGGACATACTGGGGTACGGAAGACTTATGATCGAATTGTGCGCTGGTTCTTTTGGCCAAAGTTAAAACGAGATGTCTCATCTTATGTGAAATCATGTCATGTGTGCCAATTAACCAGCGAACCTAATCAAAAGATTCCTGTTGCCCCTCTACAGCCTATCCCTGCTGTATCAAATCCATTTGAACACCTCATTATTGACTGTGTGGGTCCCTTGCCACGTTCCAAGGCTGGACATAGCTTTTTGTTGACAATAATGTGTCAATCTACGCGCTATCCAGCAGCTGTTCCACTGAGGTCTATCCATGCCAAATCTGTTCTGAAGGCTCTTACTAACTTTATGTCTACTTTTGGCATACCCAAGGTCATTCAGAGGGGTCTAACTTCATGTCAAAGCAGTTTTCTAGGGCCTTGCGACAACTTAAAGCTAAGCATAACATCTCTAGTGCTTATCACCCTCAAAGTCAGGGTGCCCTCGAATGATTTCATCAGACCTTAAAGTCTCTTTTGCGGTCTTACTGTGTAGAGCTTGGGTCTCCCCTGGCTGCTCCTAGCCATTAGAGAGGTTGTCCAGGAGAGCACAGGCTTCAGCCCGAATGAGTTGGTCTTTGGACATGCTGTAAGAGGCCCGACAGCAGTATTGGCTGATGAGTGGTGCACTGCTGAAGCGCCGGTCAATGTTTTGGATTAGCGGTTTCCGCTATCGTCTCTATGAAGCGAGGGCTGCTGCTAAACGCCGAATAGGAAGATCCCAGTCTAAGATGCAGCAAAAGCAGAACACCGCAGTTTTAAACCTGGTGATCAAGTTTTAGCTCTGTTGTCTCTTTTGAATAGCCCCTTCCAGGCTAAATGTGGTGGTCCTTATGAAATTGTTAAATGTTTATCCGATCATAATTATTTACTTGACACTCCTGATCGGAGAAAGAAAGTGCAGGTTTGCCACATTAATCTTTTAAAACCGTACTTTCCCTCAATAGCATCTACCTCTGTTGGCTTAATTGCCACTGCGCCTATAGAGGGCTCTACAGGGTCTAGTGTTGACCCATCTACAGTTGGTAATGTTTTTGGGGGTTTGGATTTTCTCAGTGAAGAGTTGGAGGAGGGTGTGAAAGGTTCATCACAGGCGATTGTGGACGGTCACCTTAGGAACTCTGAATTCCTAGCAGAGCTGCCTTTACTTCTTTCCCACCTGTCTGACCAGGAGAAAGCTGACATTATTGGGTTGGTAGATTCTTTCCCTTCTCTTTTTCCTGACGTCCCTTCTTGTACATCCATAACTGAGCATGATATTGACGTTGGCGGGGCTCTGCCCATTAAACAACATGCATTGTTTCAATCCTAGGAAGAGGGAGTTACTACAGAAGGAAGTTGACTATGTTTTAGCTCATGGTCTTGCTGAGTCCAGTTTCAGTGCGTGGAGCTCTCCCTGTCTGCTGGTGAATAAACCAGATGGGACTTATCGCTTTTGCACTGACTATAGGAGACTCAATGCAGTTACCAAGCCAGACTGTTATCCTTTGCCACTGTGTGATGATTGTGTTGACCGTGTTGGGTCAGCTACATTTGTGAGTAAGTTCGACCTTCTTAAAGGATACTGGCAGGTCCCTTTAACAGCTAGGGCTAAGGAATTGTCAGCTTTTGTAACACCAGACAACTTCCTACAGTACCAGGTTATGCCATATGGCGTCCGCAATGCGCCTGCCACATTTCAGAGGCTTGTTAACCGCATAATGGCGGGAATGCGTAATTGCGATGCTTACCTTGACGATGTGGTTCTATACAGTGCCACCTGGACTGACCACTTAGACCAGATAAGAGAACTTTTTACTCGTCTCGCTACAGCTAACCTGACCATAAACCTGGCTAAATGCGAGTTTGGGAAGGCCAGGGTTACAAATCTAGGTAAAGTAGTGGGAGGGGGACATGTTTTGCCTGTGGAGGCTAAGGTTGAAGCTATTTGTGATTTGGAACCCGCCGGGAACTCCGGAGGTTTCTTGGTATGGCTGGATACTACAGGGCTTTTTGTAAGAACTTTGCCTCTGTAGTTACACCACTAACTAACCTTCTTAGCCCTAACGTCCCATTTGAGTGGTCTGCAAATTGCCAGGAGGCATTTCAGAACGTTAAGGTCCTACTAGCTACAGCCCCAGTGCTGTTGGCTCCAAATTTTGATCGCCCTTTCAGTGTTGCCGTTGATGCCAGTGAGAGTGGCGCTGGCGCTTTTCTTTTACAGTTGGGCTTAGATGGTGTGGAGCACCCTGTGTGCTACTTTTCCAAGAAATGTAATCGCCATCAACAAGTTTACTCTATACTTGTTATAGAGATGTTATAGAGTTATAGTTATAGACACACTATAATTTGTTAATGTTGCGATCAATGTTAATAAATAGTTAAATTGAAAACTGTTGTTGTCTCTCTTTATGTTGCGGTCTGTTCACGAGCTGGCCGTAACACTTAATTAAACCTTTTCTCTTCAGTGGCATGGTTTGTCTATCGGAGTGCTTGATGTAGAGCGCTGACAAAAGCATGATTGGCTTGGTTGCTGGCCATGGTCCTGAAATGCCTGTTGTAGATATACCATGTGAGCAATGTCCACAGTCCCCCCTTATAGAAAATGAGTAATGTAAGCTTATGTGTTTTATTTCCCTCGTAAGTGGGAACCACTGATCTATAAAGTATAAAGATCAGTGGTGGGAACTGGGATCTGGAGATTGCGTCACTCACACCCAAGTTGATTGTGTTCCAGTTGTCAGAAGGACAAGATTCCAACCATTTGTTACTTGTTATTTGTTGCTAGGGATTGTTACCAGACATAGCAACACAAGAATAACAAGGCAATACACATTTGTATGTGTATTACGACTAGGGGCCATTCCAATTGAAATTTCCTGTTCATAACTGGGAAGTTATGCTTTAAGAGTACAATTGAAATGAACCAATAGAACTCCACTGGACTGAATGACCTGGTGGACAGATGAGGATTGTTCATATCTCTTAGAAAGCAGAAGTGGAGTGAGTTAAAGGGTGTTAATCCTCCCTAACGACTCTTCACAAACTTTTCCTTTCAGAAAACATCATTAATCATACTGCAGTTCAATATATCCGCCACCAACTAAGCCACTTATGTTGACTTTAATCATATAATAATATAATAATGCTCTGGTATCATTTTGATATAATTATTAAGATGACACCCTCAGTAAGGGAAAGGGGACCGAGGAAATCACACACAGACAACTTCATATAAGCTTGTGACTGCGCCTGGAAGCATTCAGGGTTTTTTTTATTAGAATTAATGAATGACTATGTTTGCATGTGTTGAAAAGTTGGTGTGTGTGTTTGCATGTATATGACCAAATTTGTGATCGTGTGTGTGTGTGTGTGTGTGTGTGTGTGCGTGTGCGTGTGTGTGTGTTTGGAAATGATTGTATGCGTGACATCTGTGTTGTCGTGCACTGTGCACAAGTCCATGTTTGTGCTGCAGAACTGTAGCCTGGAAAATCCAGACCCTGGTAATCTAGAAAGATTAAGGGTCTGGCCACGAATAATGAAAATGGCCCAACTCGAGGGGGGGCACCAAGCATGCATTTGAAAATCTCATTGCACACAATTGGATAACACTACGACCAATGTTTACTGACTGATTCGTTGCAGCCCTGTTGTCATCTGTTTAGCTCATGTTGTTGTTGTCATCTGTTTATGTGATTGGATCCTCGCGATGCAAGGGCTAAAAGTAACGTGCATCATTATTCATTGCCAGAGTGTCTCGCAGAGACAATTCAAATTGTGCTTTCGCGAGGACTCTGGATTTCCAGGGTAGCAGAACTGACCCAGCCGTTGTGCAACCAGATGACTGACAGGACTTAATCTCACTCCTTTCTCCAAACATCTGCATCCTTGTGACGCAGAGGCCCTTCTAGCTTCTAGCCTGCTGGGGCCAAAACTGATGGAGAGCGACACACGCACGTGCATAAAATCACCAATCACACTTCATGCCACAAAACACACACTTGTTGCAACATCATTTCTCAGTCACGCTTTTTTTTTCCCTCCAAAAAAGAATATCTCCCAAACAGACACTTTTATCCTAACAAAACATGCGCCCCTGAACATGCATGCGCCCCTGAACATGCATTCCTGCATGCGCCCCTGAACATGCATTTCTGCATACGCCCCTGAACATGCATTCCTGCATGCGCCCCTGAACATGCATTCCTACATGCGGCCCTCATCTGGTCCAGGGGCAGTGAGGGAGTCGGAATGCGACCTCAGACTTCAGATGGGCACATTCATGTGTGTATGTTCTGTGGACTTTAGGTGTGTGTGTGTCTATATGTGCATGTACATGTGTTTTTGATTCTGTGTGTATACTGTATGTGTGTATATCTCTATGCTTGTGTAAACTAAATCCTGACTCCTAGGTTCGTCTACAGGTGGATTCCTCACTTTAGACACAAGAAAGAGATGGATATGTTCAAGAACAGTTCCGTTTAATTCCGGCTCAGTTTTTACACGTGTCTCCTTCCACACAGCCTGTCACTTCCTAGTTCCCTCACGTGATGTAAACATTTAATCACAGACATGAACTTCCCCATTTACTAACATTATTCAATGTATGCAATAACAACTTATTCCTTAGATAGAAAGATATTAATTCTTTATACATATTTAGGCATTGTAGTAATTACTCAAGCTTACACTTGTATGTCTTTGTGTGCATGTCAGAGAGTGAGTGTTGAATGAGATTAAAAACAAAAGGCCATTGAGGAACTACTAAGCTGTGAGAGTAGGAACTGAAGGAATGAGGCACAGATGACAAATCATCACAGAGAATGGCGCGTATGTCGACAAAGAGACGCACGTTCCCCCGATGAAGCCTCATCACTTTACCAATCAGCAGCTGTTGTTTTCCTTCCCATTCGGAATCAGCGTCTGTTGTTTCTTATTCTACTTCTTCTTCTTCCTCTTCTTCATCTTCTTCTTCCTCTGTTACTGCTTCTTTAAATTTTTCTTCTTCTTTCTCTGCTCAAAGTGTAAGACAATTGCAGGTAGTCGAAGTATCCAAATGCCTCCTTTTGGTGCTATTGCTTGGATAATGGAAGTCTGTATGCAGGTCTTATATGCCAAAAATAGACAGCTCTTGGAGAGAGAGAGAGAGATAGAGAGAGAAATGGTGAAAGAGAGGTGGTACTCCTTCTCTTGACTGAGTGAGGGTTGTATTTTCTGAGCAATACACTAAAACAAACCCAGTTTTACCTGTGGGCCTATGTAGTGAAAGGAGCAGTATTTTCCCAACAACAGAGTATGGGTTCTGCACAGTGCACACACAGTAACAACGTGTGTGTATAAAACAGGGGTATATATGACTGTGTGCATTTCTATATCAGTGTTGATGAATTGTGTATATGCGCACTTGGGTCTACTTTGTTCATGCACCTGTTTTCAAAAGGCCACACCTGCCCACACACAATGACCTACAGGCACACAAACCAATCCCATCTCTACATTCCCCTCCGTCCACCAATCACCTACACCCTCCCAACAAGGATGCGCTCCCCTGACCCCCCCACTCTGCCCAATTTGCCTCATTAAATTGTATTAAAAATAAACAGCCACCCAAGCAGCTTGTGAATCAAGGCAATCACCCTTCCGACCCATCATAAACCCCCCATGTGGCCCAAACAGCCATGTTTCTGAGGCAGGCTTTATCAGTGTTGAATTGGCTTAATGGTGTAAGATTAGGGGCCTCCATGTTTCACTGATGATGGCTGTGTGTTTAGAGCTCAGCGTGTCAAGTAGGAAACTGATGTGCCAAGGCAGGATAGAAGGAGAAAGAGAGAGAAACAACAAAGACAAATAAAGATGTTGGGCTCAGTCCCAGTGGCCTCTCAGAGCTGCTGGCAGAGGAGGAGAAGAACCAAACAAGAAGAGAAGCACACTGAATTTCCTGTCAGCTGTAATGGGAAAGAGAGTGGATAAGTGTGTGTGTGTGTGTGCGCGCACAAATGAGTGGGTGTGTGCGTGTGTGTATGCATGCCACCATGTGTTTGTGTATGTTTGAGTGTGTCTGTGCACAAGAGGCAGCATGTGTGTGTGCCTGTGTGTGTGTGTGTGTGGGCATGTATGTGTTCATGTGTGGGTGGCATGAGGATTTAATTCAGGCCACTGGCTCGTCAAGGGGGCAGCTGGACCATGCCGGCTCCCTAATCAAAGGTTTCATCAGGCCTCCTGGCCTTTTGCAAAATGGATCAGACAGTTTAATTATAATCCAGTGGGGAAAAAAACACTACTGCGTGCGCACTGAATGATAGCCAGACAGCCGATGTCTCTCATTGATATGGCTTCAGTAATAGTGACAAACACACACATGGCTGTGCGCTAACATGCCGCACACAAGTGTGCTTGTACAAGCATGTGAACATGAATTACAGTCACTGATACATTGACAAGATCAGACATACTGACATTTTATATAAGAATAATAGTACAACAGCCTTAAACGGCGATGATTGGGGTCCAAGGAGTATTGCAGCAGTGGCAACCACACAGGAGCAGTTGCAACCAATGTTGGATTTAGAAGTGGCAGAAGAATATCACAATGTCCCGATTGTAGGAATATTAGATTTGGCAATTTCATCTAAAAGCATTAAATGTGCTTATTGTAGCATCCTTTGGGGCCAATATGTGACCAGGCATGGAATTGAGGGTTACAAGTGCGTTTTGAGGCATTTTGAGTTATTCACATATTCTGAAAGTGTAGGTTTTAAGCTTTCTAACAATGTCTTACACATGGAAATCCGATAACATTTTGAAGAAGTTGTAGCCAATTTAAAGTATACACATCTCAAAGCTACAAGCTGAGAAATCATGCAAGAAAGTTTGCCTACTTTCTCCCTGAATCCATGGGAGGGGAACACAATGGTCCTCATTTGCATGACATTAAGTTTCACCCTCCCCCCTGTCACGGTCACTGATCTGTTGTAGTGGTCTGAAGCGCTCTCTAGACCCACAGTGTACATTAAACCTCTTATAAGGTACCAGGTACCTGCCATCAGTCAATACAAGACATTCACACATTATTCAAATTAATTGCCCATCGAAACTAGTCGTCATATGATGCTAATGACCCATCGAAACTATCTGTAATGGGTTACAGAACCAGCTAGTAGCAATGGATAAAGTAGTCTAAAACAAACATGAGATCACGTTTGCAAACCATGTTATTTTAAATGAACACCCAGTGCAAGGCACCAGGTTGGCAATGGATTTAGCAGGTTTAGCAATGGATAAAGTAGTCTAAAACGCTAATTAAACAAACATGAGATCACGTTTGCAAACCCTGTTAATTTAAATGCACACACGATGCAAGCAGAGGTGGAAAGTAACAAAATACATTTACTCACGTTACTGTATTGAGTAGTTTTTCTGTGTATTTTGTATTTTTTATAAAGTTTATAAGTTTATAAAATCTGTATTTTAAATTTTACTTGATTACATTTTGAGTGAAGTATTGTACTTCGCTACATCAAAAATCCCATCCGTTACTTGAGTAAAAAAAAAAGACTAACGAAAACGGAAAGGGAGAGAAAAAAATCGCGCCCTAAACCACTAGCCTAGTGATAATGATCAGCATGTAGCCTACAACAGGACATGAATCAAGCTGGCGCCATGCAGTCTTTCTGAAAGTGATGGAGACTGGATCACAAAATGCATCAGATTAGCCTAACCTATGAAAGTGTATTTTCCGCTATTCCAATCGGTTGTCTCAGTTCGTTTTAGCACTAATGATTGCGGAGATATTTAAGCTAACACCATGGGATTTCGTATTTTGACGTTTGTGCTCACCTTTCTTTGGAAAGAAGTTTATTAGCATTTGTTTCCCCTCATTTTGATGTCTCTCTTTTTCCTGTTTTGGCCTTTATTTTTAGTAACCTGACTTGGCTTTTCTTGGAGAAAGACATTGCACCAGCAGCAAAACAATTAGCGGTCCACTACTAGCGATGCTCAACTAAATAAACAAAAGATAGACTACCTTATGAATCGTGCAGGCGGACTAAACCATTTAGCTCTTTAGCAAGGGAGAGTGAGTGACCTTACACAGTTTTCACTATGTTTTGTATACAAAATCCAGTCAGTCAAACTTTAAATTTCGTCTGACATTCATTTTGACATTTTCATTTGGAAGTTAAAATATTCAGGTAAAATAAATATATGGTGGAAATAAGTATTGAATGCTTATTTTTTTTTAGTAATTAGCCTAAACTTCCAGTGAGTCTATTCAAAATTTTCACCACACATTATATTAACACACATATTTTAAAAATCCAAACATAAGAGTTTTGTGCATTAAAGTGGAATGACGCAGGAAAAAAGTATTGAACGTGCCTACTGAAATTTCTTCAATACTTTGTGGAAAAAGCCTTTGTTTGTAAAGACAGCTTTAAGACATTTCCTGTATGACAACTTATTGGTCGCAGTATCAGGTCTGATTTTGGCCCATTGTTCTAAACAGATTCCAGGGGTCCCTCTTGTGAATCCTGATCTTTAGTTACTTCCAGAACTATTTAATTAAATTGGCTGCCTTCAAGTCTTTCTGGAGCTTTCTCCGAGTGGTCCTTGGCTCTTGGAATTGACTATCCTTCTCACTCCCTGGTCAGAAATATTACGAGGAGATCCTGTGCATGGCCGGTTGATGATGCAGTGATGTTTCTTCCACTTGCAGATAATGGCTCCCATGCTGCTTACTGGAAGATTCTGATGTTTTGAAATGCATCTGTAACCAGTTTCATTGATATGTTTTGCAACAATAAGGTTGCAAAGGTCTTGGGAGAGCTTTTTGCTTTTATCCATCATGAAATGTTTCTTATGTGACACCTTGGTAATGAAAAATCTTTTTAAAGCCCATCAATATGTAGGCTACTAACCAAGCTTATATTAATTAATTAATTAATATCCGTAAGATGTTAGCCTAACGTTGTTAGCATTCTAATCTTAATTATAAACTATAGCCTAGGCTACGTCAAGAGTATTCAATTTGCTGTTATGAATTAATTGTATAGGCCTACTGTTATGAATTAATTGTATACTGTTTGTTGTCTTTCTTAATGGGGTTTTGTAATGTCGGGACAATTTATCTTAGGATAGCTAATGTTTAAACCATAGATATATATTTTGGATGTTGGAGACGCGGCTCCGCGGCTCGCGCTGAGAATGCAATTTAAAAGTGAAAAATACTTAGCTTATTGCCTATCTAGCTTCTACCAACATTATATGGGGGAACGGGAACTCATTGTTTTTTTGTCTTATTGTAGGACTTGATCTGACTTTATCCCGAATTGTTCATTATTTTTAAGTGCCATTAAAATGTTAAAATAAACCCAAATACTCACATTTCCGATCATTCAGAGCCAGCTGTTGCTGTCACACCCGTTCGCATCTGTTCAGAGTTGTTCATCACTTTTAAGTGTTCCCCGGAAACACTTCCGTTGTGTTGTGAGTGCAGTTTGCAGCTCGTTTCTGAAATGTAAATGTTGTCTGAATTTGCAGCGCGTTTTCTAAATGATGTGCACGTGTTTTCAAATGAAGATGAAGATGTTTTCTTAAGTTGTTGGTGTTTTGTTGATTTGCATGTGTTTTGTTGATTTGCATGTGTTTTCATAAGTTGCATGTGTTATGGCCCTTCTCGGCCACCGTATGGGAGAGCTTTTTGCTTTTATCCATCATGAAATGTTTCTTGTGTGACACCTTGGTAATGAAAAACCTTTTTATAGCCCATCAATATGTAGCCTACTAACCAAGCTTATATTAATTTGCACAGATAGAAAGGATAACTACTCTCTATACAGATTCCAGCTCGTTCCTTCCCTTTCCTTGCCTTAGTGCTTCAATACTTTGCGTGTTCAATAGTTTTCCCCTGTGTTATTCCACTTCATTACATGACTCTACTTATGGAGTTGTTTGGATTTTTTATGTGTGGATTACCTGAGTTATTACTAATGCCTGGTGAAAATATTGTGCCCCCTGTATTCCACTTTTTACGGGCCCTCTCCTCCATTGGGGCCCTATACTTCCCACTTTCCCCCCCAGTACGACGCCCTTTAATCTGCTGAACCATCTGCTCGTTTCCAAATATAAAAAAAACTCTCTGCAACTCAATATTGGCCTGCCTGCCTCAGCTGCCTGTGAGGGGCTTTTCAGTTGTGCTGGATTACTGTTCACTGCAAAGCGACCCAAGGATGAGTGCAACTAACTTTGAAAATCAACTACTGCTCAAACTTAGGAGAAGGAAGGAGAACTCACATAGATCTTTTTTCACATAGATCTCCATTTCTCAACGTCCTTTTCAGGCAAGTACCTCCACTCGGCGGCCATATTGCAACACTTTTTGGGCACTTATCGTGCATCTATTTCAGCAGAAATGCGTGTGCGTAAGGCTTCACGACACTAATCTTGCTCCAGCAGCGAGATCACAACAGATGATTGGCACAATGTCTTCACAGCACACCACATGATTGGCTCATTGTATTTTACAACACACCACATGATTGGCTCAATGTATTCACATGTCGACGTTTTGCCGCGGAAGGGTTGTGATATGTGTAGACATATGATGTGTAGACAATTGGCGTTACAAACTAACCCCATGCATTACTATGGAGGATTTTTTGAGTGCTGTATCTCCTCATTAGAAAGTCTTTGGTAAAACTGGTTGTTCTGGTACCCCCCCCCCCCCCCCCCCAAAAAAAAAAAAGAAGTAACTAAGAAAAAGTAAAAAAAAAAGTAACTTTTACTTAAAGTACATTTTAAATTAACTACTTTTTACTTTTACTTGAGTACATTTTCAGATCGGTATTTTAACTTGTACTTGAGTAATATTTCATCAAGGTATTGGTACTTTTACTTGAGTACAATATTTTCATACTTTTTCCACCTCTGGATGCAAGTCACCCTGCCATCAGTCAAAACAAGACATTCTCGCATTATTCAAATTAATTGCCCACCGAAACTATCTGCAATGGGTTTTGGCTAGTAGCCTATGGTGGCAATAGCTAACGACAGTAGGCCTACGTTAGCTAGTAGCAATGGATTAAGTTTCTAATACACAAACTTTATCCCTTCCTCATTGTAATTATCTTCGGCTAAGGTCAGCTCTAGATTAGGGATGTTCTCCAATGTAATGCAGTCGCCTTCATCATCAGATTCAGCTCATCTGCAATCCGCTGTGCTTTGTCCATCTCCATTCCAATTGTAAACAAACAGCATGCTGGTTCAGTAAGTAGCCATGAGGTTACTGCTAGCATACAGCTGATTGGCCAACAGAACAAAAGAGCACTAATAGTCACACCCAATTCAAACGCTGGTTTACTTCCTGAAACTTAACCATTTTCAAAGACAAAATATACACGTTTAAAGCAACCAATGCTGTTATCTGAAACATGGAATTGCTTCTTTAGGACTTGCACATTCTGCAAAAAAATGAAAATAACTAATTTTGAAAAAAAACAAACTTCAAAGTCGTTTTTTGCGACTTGCGTCTCTGCGACTTGAGCCTGGTTTTCCCATGCCTGGTCACATATGTGTGTTTCATATTTGGTAAATAGCTTATGTCACATGATCAATGATCAATGGCTGCGGTCAGGCTTCTGATACAATACTGAATGAATGAATGGCTATAACCCTATTACCTCAACCTGTTCTTGCACTGAAATAGTTTTTTATTTTACCTTGTCTACATTACACTTTACTCACCTATTTGTATATATTATTTATGCTGGTCTCTAGACCTTACTCTTGCACTGTTGCACTGTTGGACTAATGTTGGACTACTTTTTGAGCCTTCACCATGACACTCAGGGCCAGATGTACGTACATTTGCGAACGTAGCGTTATCAGCGCCATGGACACACCACAGATTGCGAGCGCTGTCAGACCCAAATTTCCGTCGTATTTATCAACTGCGCCTTTCTCTGCCCTTCTCCGCCCATAAACGCAATTTACGAACTTCCACAACTGAATGGCAGCGCCTACAAGCGCAGTTGAATGAAGTTAACTGATGACAACATTAAAAAGAATCAAACGTTTAGCGATCATGAACTAATACCATACATGAAAGTAAGACATGCGAAAGGCCAACGAAAGTTAAGGTTGCTTTTGGTAGTACACATACTTTCACCACAAAAACTGGTGTTCTAAATAGCGATTTTGTTGTCTTTGAAAGGTTCTCTTATTGACGCATTGAACTGCAATTTGGATTAACACCTGCTTTTACAAGGCGGAAGTATTTAGGCGCAGAATAGATGTGCGCTTTCAGGAGCAGTCTTTGTACATACCGCAGAATACATAACTAGGCGCTCTTTACTCTTCCCCTCCCATCTTTTTACGCTAAACTCCCACTTTCCCCTGGATCCTCCCATGAATGCATATGCATGACATGACAATCGCAATCTGCCACTTTCAGCTCCCGCGACAGGCAGTTTGCGCTTTTACATCATTGTGGCCTGTACATACCTCGCAATGATTTTACATGCACATTGCGAAACAAATACACCTGAAATGGGCGCAAAAGCGTTAGTACATCTGGCCCTCTCTCTCTTGAGCACCTTGCCAGGCACACATAACTAAGGACTATGGTTGGACTACTGTTTGCACCTTCACCATGACACTGTCACTACAAGCGTCTTATGCTTGATCACCCTCAAGTAGGCTACATTGGACTTTCTTAATTTAACTTTTATAGTGTATTTAGTATTTAGTTTTGTTAGTTTTCTTATCTGTCTTATCTTCTACTGTCTTATTGTACAGTGGAGTTTAGTTATATGTTTATACTTATACTTATGTTTACCATTTCTGCTGTAAGTGCATGTTGTGTGTTATGTCTGTATGCTACTGAGACCCTTCAATTTCCCCTTGAGGATCAATAAAGTATCTATCTATCTATCTATCTATCTATCTATCTATCTATCTATCTATGTGTCTTTATAAATGAGTAAAACCTAAATGTGCTTATTGTAGCATCCCCTACATTTGTGGCCTACCAGTACATTCACATTTATTCATGTAGCATATGCTTTTATCCAAAACAATTTACGCTACCTACTTACCTACAAAGTTTGGGTCCTGTGAAACTTACAGTTTTTGCTGTCCAGTACTTTTCAAGCAGAAAAAGAAAAGTACATTATTTTTGTTGGATTTTGCAGCAACTGCAAGATAAATTACTCTAAGGCGGGGATCACATTAGCCAGCAGCAAGCAGCAGTAAACGTAACGCAACGCTCAGACCATAATAAGTTTTGTCTTGTTCCTAAGCAACACACACGGTTTGTCAATTGAATACGCTCGCATTGCGCTTTGAAAGTTGAACCAACTCAGCTTGCTCAACGCTACCGTTACGCTAGCGTTGCCAACGTTTCACTGCCGAACCATAGAGAACAATAGGAAACCTGCTGCTTGCCGCTGGCTAATGTGATCCCCGCCTAAATGAGAAATCTCATTTAGAAAGGCAGAAGAGATGTCATTGAAAGGCAGCAGAAATCTCAATTTCCCATTGCCTTTACCACATTAGTCTACCCAGTCTTACCCATTCTGACAACAGACCCTTAGAAGTTGTGCAATCCCATTTGTCTTTATTTCATACAATATTATCATTCAGGATCTCTTAAAGCCATCACTTTTGTTTACCACCATCCATCACAATAATCCTCATAAACCTCCTCAGGCTTATTACACACCTCTAACACACATCTGATTTCATTGACTGACACCAGTGTCCAGCACTTACCCCATGCCCTCTTCGAACTTCCAAAGACGCATATTCACCCACATTTTGCATTGCCTCAAAGATGTGCCCTGGTTTACTATTTATTGACAAATGTCCACTGAACTGGCTAGACGTGAATGTCTGGCCTGGTTGTATTATTATGCACGACACCCAGTCCCTGATAAGTTTGAGTGTACAACTCCAGTCCAGTCCCTACCCGCCCCTTTGCCCTGGCTGTCCAGGAAATGCTTGTCCATGAGGCAGGGCTGCCATGGCCTTTATGTCTCTCACCGCAACCCCTTATGTTTTCTCCTGACCTCTCTCTCTCTCTTTCTCTCTCTCTCTCACTTCCTTCGACCACCTGCCAGCTGGCTCTATTGACTTCAGCAAAGGTCAGAAAGTTTAGAGTGCTTTTCAAAGGCATCCATTGACATGCACACTTAACTAAGAATACATATACACTAAGG
Source organism: Alosa sapidissima (assembly GCF_018492685.1). Taxonomy (NCBI): domain Eukaryota; kingdom Metazoa; phylum Chordata; class Actinopteri; order Clupeiformes; family Clupeidae; genus Alosa; species Alosa sapidissima. The sequence continues at coordinate 6,493,082 of NC_055980.1, forward strand.
TAGACCAAATGGCTTTCAATGGCATGTCAACATGATCATGCAAATTAATATGCATGCTATTCATTTTACCATAAGTCCATCATGATACTTGATTGTGTTCTGACCAGTGCTGCCTTTTAGATAAGTGAGAATAAGAGGACAAAGACGCTTGCTAAACAAATCTAAACAAATGATGCATCCTAACTGGAGAGCAACAGTACTGTTAATTTGTTCTCTCTCTTTTGTTCTCTCTCTCTCTTTCACACACACACATGCACACACACACACAAACACACAAACACACACACACACACACACACACACACTCCGCTGAGAGATCTATTCTCCTTTGTTAAATGAGTACAGACTCAGAGTCTTAGGACTGGTGGAGTTCAGAAATCGCTGGGGCATTGTGTTGCAATGTGGGAACCTGCATCTCAACCTTCATCTCTCTCTCTCTTTTTATGTTGTGTAGACCGAGAGTAATTGCTTTAGTCACCACGCTTTAAAAGTTTTAAAAAATGGGAGCCAGGTGTCTTCTATATTACAACTCATTGGGCCCTATCGTGCACCCGGTGCAAGGTGGGACAAAGCGTGACGCAAGGCTGATTCTTATCTTACACTCAATAAAGTGAGGAATTCGCCATGCGCTCCACTTTTATTTAACCTTGCGAGTGTGGCAATTAGCAACATAAGCTGTGGTCTGGCGCATAATCCAACAACGCTATCTGACACCCTCTGAACATCATTACGCCACTGACCAAGAAAAAACTGGTCTATAGCAAAATATATAAAGCAGCTGAAGATGCACTGTCGCTACATGTAAGCAGCAACTCTTCTGCAAGATAAATATTGTTAGAATTTTTAGTCAGTCATTCGACATTATTGGGTTAAGTGTTGCTTTTTTCAGGATATGTTTTAGATGGTAACTCTTTGTCAGTCAATAGTGAAAGTAACTAACTGTGTAGAACTGTTTTGTTGACTATGAGACCACGGTGAAGTTAGTTTCACTTTGCCTATGACTTCAAATAGTAGATGAGTGCAGATGCATGTAGGCTATACTCTGCTAGTCACAAACAGGTTTTGGTAAAGCAAAGCTTAGTGTTCCATACGGTTTTGCGTGCAATTAGATTCCTTCAAATGCGCCACTGACTATCAAAATACTGATGCGCTGTTTGAAGTTGCACTACTTGCTGTTAAAGGGAATGACAGATGTCTGGTGCTTACCTTTGAGGAAAAAAGTACAAAATATGACCGCCTCTCAGACCTGCACATTCTCTCCGCAAAAATTGTGGCACCCGGGGACCAAACAAAATTTTTCTGTAAGTTTAGTGGGCCTTTTTGCCAACCAAGCTTCATGTGCCCCGTTGTGTGGGTGTTCCAGGAATTATTAACCAAAAATTCCAGGAATCATTGACCAAAAATGATGACGGGGGAAACAAAAACACTGTCATAAATTTTAACTTTGGCGGTCATAAATAGTAAGTTAAATAAATTAAAAGTAATAATTTAAGAGTTACAAAAACCTTAAATCTGTATACAAAGAAGTGAGAGTAAATTAAACAATGATAAAAAAGAATACATAACTGAACCCTTTACTGATTTAGAATTGTTAGAGTTTTTTTACCTTAAAATAACGTTTCCAAGATCATTTTGATGGCACATAAACTCTTAATAGGGCGAATGGCACCTCTGCCGCACTCTGAGCAGGGTCACAACGTTTGTAATGGACTAAACAAGTTGCTAGTAGCGGGTAGGAACACCTCCCACCACCAGTAAGCTCATAGGTGGAGCAATGTGTATAGAGTTTCTATGATGTACCTAGCAGGAATGATAATCATAGCAGATATGATACCCAAGGCAGTATTCCATTTGAATCTTGGAAATGGCCTATGTTCTTACTCGTTTTAAGTGTTTTGAAAGGTTTTAAAAATGTTATTTTATGAAGGGTGTATTTTTAGGCTACCTTAGCTGTTGTCCTGTCACCTTGAAGGAAAGGCTTATTAACAAGTCGATTAATGAATGCAGCACAAAAAAGTTCAGTCAATGAACGTGAGAGGAGAGTAGCCGACTGTCCTCTCACGTTCATTGACTGTTGTTTTGCAGAATTGCACATTGTAAGTCTGAGTCATTTATAAAGAAAGAATAACAAGGATTAGAAAATCTCATTGCAAAATATTACCTTTTCTTGAGGAAGTTTGAGCAAGAATTGCAATTAAAACTTTTATTGCTTCGAAGCCACTTTTAAATGTGGTCATTATGAACCTAATTAAGACTGAGCATGACTATTGTGAGAACCAGGAGGAGAATATCGCCCACATACCTCAATGCAAAACTGTGAACACAGATACACACTCATAGACATTGATACACATGCATACCCAAAGACAAAAACAAACACACACAGGCAGGGGGTTGATCACCACAAGCCTGCTTTATTGCAGAGGAATTAACCAACCAGGTCGCCGAGGGAGATCAGGCGAGTGAGTAGCAATTAAGGCCTTTCAGCCTCGCCACAGATGTGTTTCATTGTGTTCCAACGGCAAACAGCAGTCTTTGTCTCTATGTCTCAGTGGCTTTCATGGCTGTACAGCCACCGGGTCATATTTGTGTGAATGTGTATGTGTGTGTGTGTGTGTGTGTGTGTGTGTGTACAGTATGTGTGTGTGAGCAGGGTGTTTGGATGGATGAGTGGGTGAGCGAGTGGTAATGACAAGCAATTTGTGTGTGTTTGTGTTTGTCTGTCTGTGTGTGTGTGTGTGTGTGTGTATGTGTGTGTTTGTATGTGTGTATTTCTGTGTCTGTGTGTTCCACAAAAAAATCAGTTTTCAAAGATAGAAGTCGCTTTGACCATGTGTGAGGGTCACGTTGCCACCCTCTCCCAAATGAGTCTCCATCCTGCAGTTTGTCAGAGTGACAGTGTGGCGAGAGGGTCACATCCACCTCTTCCATCTCCTCCACCTTCTCACTGAGGTGGGGCTGCGGGATATTGTGTAGGAGGCTGCAGTAACGTCAGTCTCCACTGTACAGAATGGCAGAATAACACATAGACACACACACACACACACACACCACCCTCAGCCGTTCTTCTCTGACACAATTATCTGATCACAGCGCCAGCGGCGATGCCACCTTCCCCACGGCCGCACACTGTCCTCCCTCACTCTAAATGGGAGAATGATCGATCTCTGGCCACACGGCTCCTTCCCACTCTAGACCTCACGCTCTATACCGCCCTCCCCAAGCTCTCTCCCACGCTCCCTCTTTCTCTCCGTCTGTCTGTTTCATTCCCCCCTTTCTCCGTCTCTATCTCTTTTCTTTCTCCCTGTTTCTCTATCTGTTTCTCTTTCATTGACCCTCTTTTCTCTTTATCAAATCTTTCTCTCTCCTCCTCTCTCACCCTCTTTCTACATGGGCACTCATTTGAATCTACAACATGCACTACCCATAGCTACTGTGCTGAGGAAATCGCACAGTGAGAATAGAGGGCGATACCAATATTTGCTCATTTATTGACATGTTGCACAGTGCAGTGTTGTTGTACAGTGTAGAAATCAGTCAGTGATCAGTCATTTTCAGTGATCTATGTAACATCAAGAGAAAAATACTGGAGGTTGTTACTTTAATGCTTGTGTCAACGGTTTCTGACATCACATTTTCAAAACAATTACAGTTTTTCACGATTGCTTAGATGTACTTCATGGAACTGGGATGCACTTGATCTTGATCTTCACCTTCTTAGCACAGCCGAAGTCATCTCTTGCAAATTATTTAACACATTTAATTTGTAAATGAAACTTTTTCATGGAAATGTAATTTTAAATACAACCCCTAAGAAAAAAAAAGTTGTAATGTTGTATAAAATGCAAATAAAAACAGAATTTGATAATATACAAGTCTTGTAAACCCATATTTAGCAGCAAAAAGGACATAGACAACATATGTATCAAATGTTGAAAATGAAAATTTGGACTATTTCATGGAAAATATATGTTCATTTTGAATTTGACGCCATACGTCATGCTGTCTTTTTTACAGATGACCAATTTGTCGTTACATTTGATTTGTCTGTGTCCTTTTTGCAACTAAATATGAGTTTAAGAGATTTGCCAATTATTATGACCGCCGCGCAGCGAACCAGGCCAGTTCCCAATTGAAAATAAACAACAGTTATCAAGACCAATTGGTCGGTCCCCCTCCCCAACATGCCTCACAATTTACAATCTTTATTTCTTTTCCCTCTAGTGTACTGTATATACTTCTATCTGTCTCTCTTATCACTAACTCTCTATAGCGGCCTTGTCTCAGGCCCTGAACCTGTTGCTTAGATTCCATTGTTTTCAATACAGCCCATCATACTGTACCAGCATCGAAACTTTTCGCAACTTCCTGGTCGAAAACAATTCTAGCAGTTCTAGTTTTGTTGGTGTTACTCAATAAAATCCATTGCTTATTGAATTCTTGTCAGTTGAACATCTTGGTGCCAGTGTGCAGAGGCAAGTCTCAGCATGTGTAGACGCATGGCGGCCTGTTTATCTTTCTCAGTTGTTTTCCCCTGGTGTCAGCCATCTGCCTAAAGTTCACAGTCTTGAAATGCCATCTGCTCAGTCCCCTCACACTTTCTCTCTGTCTCTCTTTCTCTCCTTCCTTCTCCACCTCTAGGTTTCTATCTGTCTATCTCTGTCTCTCTCGGTTGTTCCCCTCATGTCACCCTGTGTGGAGTTTACAAGGCAGGTTGTGTCGTGTCGTGTCGTCGTGTCCGCCCACGTGGGCTCCTCTGTGGGGGTGTCACCGGTAGAGAGAAACAAATGCCATGGGGGAACCTCCAGGCAGAGGGAGGAGAGGGAGCTGAATCACTGCCGTATCGATCATCGCAAGCTCTGACATTAATCCAGGAGAAGGCCACAGTTCCCTTTTACAGCATTCATCACAGAGGGGGGGGAGTGAGAGAGAGAGAGAGGGAGGGAGAGAGAGAGAAAGAGAGGGAGTGTGTGTGTGAGAGAGAGAGAGAGTGAGTGAGAGAGAGGGAGGGAGAGAGAGAGAAAGAGAGGGAGTGTGTGTGTGAGAGAGAGAGAGAGTGAGAGAGAGTGTGCTGCACACATAAATGAAAGGAATCTTCTTAGCGAAAAATATTTGGTGGCCATTGTAAATGAACCTGGTGTAGAACACAGATGAATATGTCTTAGCTGTAAAAGAGGTGAGTTATCAAGAAGAGAGTATAAACAATTCAAGAGAAATGCTTAAAATCCTTGACCTCACTGTAGTGTCACAAAAAAAGTAAAGGTAAGAGATTTCAACAAGTACACACTTGGAACCTCAGCATCCATTTATGTAAGTAGACTCTAAGGAAGACATGTGAATTGTAGACAAAAACAAACATCTGATTGATTTGACTTCGGGCTTTCCATTCTTCCTTCGGCCTTCCTTTTCTTGAAAGAACACTGTCCTGTTTTTGTGTTTTCTCACACATTATAGATTCAACATTAGGCCTACATCTCATTACACCTCAGTGAACCAGTATAATGGGGTTACACCATAAATACCAATAAGATCATTTATATCAAGAAATAATAACCATGTGTAGAGTGGTCTTGTGTTCTTCTTCTGTATATCTATGTGTGTGTAACCAGTCAGTATTTCATGTCATCACGTGACGTGACCGTTGTGTAATCGAGGTTGTAGGCGTGCTGAAACAGATTGACCCATGAAGCAGCTAAGATTCAACAATTACGCCTCCATTTGTGATTCTCCCCTCATGCTATCCTCCCTCCCTCAGGCTTAAGTGCCAATCAAGTCCACTCCAGGTCAGCCTGTGGCCAAACAAATCAATCTTGAACACTCTAATCCACCGAACTCCCCCACACCACCACTCCCTAACACACTGAGCACGCACACACACACACATACAAATCTATATTTCACCAATAATTCAATTGATTGTAATTCAATTTCATGTATATTGTCTGTAAATTGTCTCAAGGTGTTTTAGAATGCCTGTTGTGTTATTTACCACCCAGGGGGGGAAACAAAATGTCAGGGGAAACTCCAAGGAGATCTGATACCCTACCTCATTCCCACTCACCTCCATCCACGGAGAGAGATTTGAGAGTTAAATGGTGGCCAGTTGGCCGGCTCTTCTCGTTGGGCACATCCATCTGGACAAAGTAATAAGTATAAAAGGTTTTTAAGTGAATCAGTGAACCACCTCGCAGAGAAGCCCCTCTCTCCCTTAGGCCTCTGATGTGGTGGGTGTGTGGATGGGGGGGATTGGTGAAAGTGCTGATCTGAAACTCGGCCTGCGATTTATAGCACCTATGAGTCACCATTGATGAGTCACACAGCATATAGTGCTGACAAAGCAAAACAAAAATGTGGGCGTCCATGCAGCAAAATACTATTGAGAAAATGTGTGACATATAATAATTAATCATATGTAATACAAATACATACTGTATATATTCATATGAGTTACTGTGTATAAGTATAAGTAGTATATACTCTTTTGATCCCGTGAGGGATATTTGGTCTTTGCATTTATCCCAATCCGTGAATTAGTGAAACACACACAACACACAGTGAACACACAGTGAGGTGAAGCACACACTAACCCGGAGTAGTGAGGCTGCCTGCTACAGCAGCGCTCGGGGAGCAGTGAGTGGTTAGGTGCCTTGCTCAAGGGCACTTCAGCTGTGGATGTGGACATGGGAGAGCAGTGCTCAACCACTTTTTCCCGCCCACATTTTTCCTACTGGTCGGGGATTGAACCGGCAACCCTTCGGTTCCAAGTCCGAAACCAGTAGGTGTGTGTCTCAAAAGCAGATGCTCTTTGGTATCAAGGGGATACTACACGTCTTAAGAGAGTTGGCTTGACTTGTTAAACATCATTAAGGGGTGTATGTCTAAGCAAAAATCTTCAAAGGTATACTGCTTTTTATAGTTAAAAAGCCTTTAATTTAAGTGGGCTTATATACGCATTGCGACAAAATGTCTTCAGAGCATACAGGTTTAATGTTCACAGGTACTACAGTATTTAACCAAAATAGGCTGCACCAATCAGAAACACTCAGGTGCAGGTGTATTGACTCCGCCCTGAAATTAGGCTGTCAATGGCAGTCACTAATTGAAACTACACAAGTTGACATTGAAATTGAGCCAATTAAATCAAGTTAAAACAAAAGCTGAAAACTTGATTAACTTGATGGTCTAAGACCGAAACGTTTCTAATAAATAATTGCTTGTGGAATGGTCGGTGTGCGTGATTCTTTCTAAGTTTCTGATCTGCGACCTTTGGTCATATCCAACGGACCCGACGAAAGAGGTGTGCAAAAAGCCTTCCCGCGTTACCAGGTTGAAGATAAAATAAGACACTAATTGCAGTGTAACCATCACTGACAAAACTAAATGAATAGCATATTGTAGTGGTCTGTCATCGTTATTTGTCTTTATTTGCTTCCCAGCATAGTCAGTTGCCTCGTTTTCTTTAGTTTGGATTAGGAAACACAATAATTGAACCAGTTTACTCACCGACGCTGTTTAAAACAATAACATAACTGGATATGTGTGTTAAAAACTATTTGTTGCCTAACCTATGTTATTGTCATATGCACTATTTACTGTACCTTGTTGACCCCTTTTCACAATATTGATGTTACCATAACTAGCCTCTTGACGCCATCAAGCAAATGATAGACAATCTGACACTATCAAACACAAAAGGGAACATCTTGATTTGGTCCGAAAGTGTAAAGCATTTAACAAAGAAAAATGTGGTTACTTTGAAGTATCTAAGATAAGATATCACATTAGTTTGTTTTTAGTTATTTCTACATACAACAAGTATTAACTGATTTTGTCCTTGAATGGAGGAGAAAGGCTCAATGAATGCCTATGTCTGTGCCGAATCATTTCAACAATGCAACTGTATTAGGCATAATACATTTCAGGACTTTTACTTTTGATACTTAAGTACATTTGAAGGCAAGTACTTTTGTACTTCCACTCAAGTGGAAATGTAAAAGGAGGACTTCTACTTTTACTGGAGTAACATTTGACCATGTGTATCTCTACTTTCACTCAAGTACAGGATTTGTGTACTTCGTCCACCACTGCTGCTCACTCTTCCTTCACTTATTTTCATCCACAGTGGAGGACTTTTCCTCCTCTTTCTTGGTTTCTTCTCCCTCTGAATTCCTGACTACTGTGTCCAGGCTAGTAAACAGTTTGCCCTTTAATCTTACCAGATCTGAAGAAGGTGATGCTGAAGTCGGTCTCGTAATCAGTGTATTCCTGTTAACAATACCAAATTGTAAAATTGTCCATCACATTTCAAATGTACTTTTTTCTTTTCTTTTATCTTTTTTTCCATCTGTCTGCATCACAGCTACAAAAGTTTCCTCTATCCGTCATACGGTGCTGAGCAAAAAAAGATAAGAACTTTTCAATCAACCCATGTTCTAAGAGAAACCAGTAAACTGCAGTAGACTTTTCTTTTCTTTTCTTCAATTTCTGTTTTGTATTTTTTCCCGTTTTTTTCTTCAGACTCCTCGGATGGATTCTCCATTTTGGTCCTCCTCCCTCCTTTCATTTCCCCCTGTTCCACTCCTGCCAGCGTGTCATCTTGGCAGCTGGCAAGCTCTGGCATGAAATACTTCATCTCACATCATATTAGATTTAGCCTGTACTCTAAACAGGCCCCCTCCAGAGAATTCATTTATTGAATTGGATATATTTGGCCATTTAGAGTGGCAGCTCTAGGCTGTTTAGGCTTAGGAAACACTTTGTTTTTGGTTTGGCAGTATGTGCACCTATGACTACTTCATCAACCAATAATGACAGGAAACATTGCTACCACTAACTGCCAACAAAAGGAATTTACACTGTTACCAAATAATGTCACAGGATAATTCTTCTCTGAGAGATGACAAACAATTGCATTCGGTCACAGAGTAAATGGCTCAGAGATGGTACAATAATAATTTAACATATACTAAACCGTACTCACAGCACATTTCGAATATTAATGTTAGTGGGCTATCAACAGGGCTTGCTAATTCGAGTCAAGCTTTCCAGTAATAATACATCTTCTCCATGAGCCTCAAAAGTCCTTTTATATGTGCTATATATTAGCTTCTAGAAAGGCCATATCACTGTGGTGTGTACTTGCTGTGATTGCACTATAGTCTTTCTTCAGTCTCTCTCTCAAATCAGGGATTTTGCATAGAGGTGAGAGGCTAATTCGTTGTTGCCTCATGAACAACCAATTATCTGTGATGGAACATAAAGAGCAGCATTACATTTAACTTTGATTCTGTGGTAGAAGCTTTTATCTAAAGTTCATCACAATCTACATTAGAAGCATTTCACATTCTGCCTTGCCACTTTATGGTGCCATGGAAACGACATGTTGCACTTTCAGAGTGTTTCACTTTTGTCGGCATCAACAAGTATATTAAAAAGGCTTTATTCCAGGCACGCGTAGAGCCAGTGACTGTTTGTGTGTTTGTTCTGTGGTGTCGTCAGTTGTTATGCGTGCTAAGGAATTATTATTATTATTATGCACGCATTTTACGAGCGACCACCCCCCTCTGTGGTGCGCCCCCACAGTCTCATTCATGGTAAGCAGGGTGGAAAATCACTAGTCACTCGAGCACTTCGGCGCAGACAGATTTTAATCGCTGAACCCCGGGTGAGTGTAAAATCCAATCGCGTTTTCTGCCACTCCTACGCCAAAGAAGCAGAGTTTAGTTGTAATGGATTTTAGATGCTTGTTGGACTCCTGGAGGCTTTTCTGCATTATGTAACGCCATTGCTTCTCAGAGAAGGTCTCGGAGAGAGAGAGGGATGGGGCATTTGTTTGCAGGCTCTCAGCCAGCCTCATAAACTGTCAGGGTGAGTAGATGGATGAAAAGGAGAGACGAGGCAATAAACAGGATCGAGGCCCCAATGTGAGTGAATAGGTAGGGCGAATGGCAATGAACACAGTCAGAGTGAGCGTGAATGTGGAAGAATTTGGACTGAGCTACCGCAGACAAAATGCCTTTATTTTTGAAGGCCACAGAGGCTAAAGTCTTAAATGGTGATGTGTTTGGTAGAGTGAAACCCTCTGTAATTTGCACCATGTTACCAACACAGCAGTAGACTCTGAAATGCATCTAGCCCCCCATCTGGCACAAGGCCACAAAGTCAGTCACTGTCTGAAAAAATACATATACTACAGAAATAATTAGTGTTGTTTGGCATTTCGCACTTGCAGTAATGCATGTAACCTTTGACCCATATGCCCGATGTCAAAAAGTGAGGTACTTTTGGAATCCTTGGATCAAGCTGAGTCAATGCACACTATTTCACTGTCTGCACCTCTTGGTGAACCTAGCACACTTTGCAGTTCCTCGGAAACTAATTGTAGTTATGCTCGCTAATTCACACCTGATAGTCTGTGTGCATGGTTTCGTCTTGTTCCTTCATTCCATCGTCACCTTCATGTTTACTCTAGTGGGTTTGGGTCTTGAGCTCTGTTGAGATTATATCATTTATTTATTGAGGTCCATAAACATGAACCCAATTGAAATTGAATTATCGTAGTTATGAATATTTATCATTTATCTTCCAAGGACCTCTACAGCTTGACCAAGCTCTGCTTTGAACATTCATTTGGCTGCTTTTGGGTTTGTACTTTTTCTAGTGGTTCTAAAATGGCAAGCAATTACATAGGGGTGGCCCTTGGCCTTTTCATGCCATCTTTGTTCCTGCCCACCTGCCCTTTTATTCCCCACCAAGAACGGAAATCAAAGTCGCCAGGAGGGCACTGCCCTGCAGAATGAGATTGTTACCACCTCTGTGGGTCATGTCAAAGGAAACCTGACAAAGTGTACAAAGTGTGTGTGTGTTTGTGAGCGAGAGCGAGAGAGAGAGAGAGAGAAAAAGAGACAAACAGAAAGAGAGAGTGAGAGAGACAGAGAGAGAGAGGGAGTACGGTATTGGATGTGTGTATGCATGTCCTAAGAAGATGAACATGAAAATCCATACAGGGTCAAATGCAGTATTGCTGTGTTTGCATTTGTGATCCATATTTATTAGAGCACTGTGGGGGAAGGCATGAACATTATCACAGTATTGTGGGTGGGCTTTGGATTGTCATTATTAGTAGTATAAGGCCCAGAGATGATACAGGGTGTTTGCACTTTAATTGTGTTTTAAAATGCTTTTCAAAATGTGTTCTGCATGTGATTTGACCACAAGTAAAGTGGGACAGCCAAAACTCATCATCATTACACCTGTGTCCAAGGTGTATAGCCAGAAGCACTGCTGTCGCCTAGTGTTCAGATTTCTATGTCCTACATCACATCTATTAGAACTCCAATTGTAGGCAAAGCATTACAATACAAAAGATGGTGGTCAGATGCGTTCCAAACCACCTCACCGAGTGGCTTGAGTGGTCAGATCACACAGTGTCTTGATGATCATTATGACATTAAGCGTAGCGGTCATATAAGGGATTGGTAAAGTTTTTTTTTTTGTTTTTTTTTCTCCGTCATCTACTTCCTGATTTTTTGGTAACGATACCTGGGACACCGAAACACCGGGGCACATGAAACTTGGTGGGTATGTAGCCCCACTAGACTTTTACAGTAAATTTTCATTTGGTCCCCCCCCCCCCCCCCCGCGCTGGGTCTTAATCACTCATTTGTGATTTGCACCCCCCGGTAAAAAATGAAAATGCAATATCATTCTGCTTTAATCGCCCCTCTCTTCAGTTAAGATGTTCAAAACTGCACCAAATTTTATGTGTATGATTAACCTGACATTCTCTGGGGGTATGTCAAGTTTTGTAGAATTTCATCCATGGGGGGGTCTAAAAAATAAGTTATGTGTACATTTAGTGACTGTACACTCATTGGCCTGTAGATGGTGGTGCACACATATACACACGCACACACACACACACACAGGCACGCACATACTATCGGTATCGGCAATTAGAACGGTCGATACATAATTACAAATTCAGTAGGATTAAAAAGAAAAGCAAATATTCATCATCATTTGGCTGCATTTCCAGCATTGGTGTTACGTAGTCGTTTGTCCACCAGATCGCGCATCATTGCAGTAAGACGTAATTTTGTTGGAAGTTAATCTAAAGTGGGTTAGAAAGACAATAGATGCTTCCTACAAGGACAACACTGTAGTTTACCGCAGAGAACGTCTAATAAGAATGATTTCCACATGAAATGTAATTCTCATTTCTTCTTGAAGCCGAAATAAATCTGAGAATGTTTATCGGACATGCTTGGTTTTTACTGCAGGTAGGCTACGTTAATCTTATACAAGTTATAGCCTAGGACGTAGGTAAAATAATGTTAGGCTACCGTTAGCATTGGTTTAGTGATGGAGGCCAATTTGATTATTGATGTATTTGTAGAAAACCATAAATGCGGTTATAGGCTACCAAGCAAATTGATAACTAATTATATCTTTCGACTGTCATCTGATTCTCTTCTGACCATAACCTAGGCTACTAGCAGGAGCTAATGAGTTAGCCACAACACATTCGCTAACGTGATGGTTTTCTAATGGAAAATATATACCTGAAAGATAACCTGTCTATGATTAGGGGTGTGACCCCATCCCTATAAGGCCTAAAGAAAACTATTTATAATAGAGCAAAGTAGATGTAGCATATAGACCTACACAAGACCAAATATGGCTGAAATATGCCATCATGATCATTTTGCCAACAGTGATGCAGAACCATGGATTTTTTCCATTTATAACATGTTTTGTTTATAATTTAAACCAACATTGAGTTAAAATGTTGACTAAATTATTTACTATACTCCTACTTGATGATAATATATAGCCTGCCCCCTAACAGTCCTCTGGGCCTACGTACAAAATAGTGAATCATGTGATAGGCCTACTGATATTTTGATGCTGATTGAAGAGGTTGCAACTTGAAGGTTGTTGATATTTCAGTTCCAAAGATAATCAAATTACATCGATTCCTCTCCTCCCAAAGTAACACTGTAGGTCCTACACCTCTCCTCCTAAAATAAATAGTAGGCTCTGTTTTAAGCTACTGCACCAGGATTGTGTAGGCTAAGCGGCTACAACACTAGTTTTACAAGCGCACACACTAAATGGAGAGCTAGGGTTAAAATGCGGACTGCGCCTTTAAATTGGCGACTTTTTTTCTATCAGCACAATGCTACAGTAGGCTATTTCCACTAAATATTCAGCTCAATATTATGTGCAAGACGTTTACTAAGTCTGGCAAAGCTTTGATCTCGCACCATCACCATAACGTTACGTTTTCTCATGGTGAGATGGCATCCTGAAATATGTTTCAGACAAGGGGCGCAAGGTTCACGGAGGAAACGGCTGGACAAACGTGAAATTACAAGGTCATTAAACAGGTTAACTAAACAATGTAGTAGGCCTAAGGTAGACAGGCTTTGAAAACCTGTAAGGTTAGGCTAGTCTGTCACAGCTAACTTCAATCACAGCTTACACGCAGAAATTAAAATTCAATATCAGCATCACGAGATTCATTATCGGAAAATCCTGACAGCGAACCCGATGCAAAGCCAAAACGAGGGGGGGGGGGGGACTTCATACATGATGTCTTTTTAAATCAGTTTGTTGACTTTTACCGTTTCATGGCTTCTGCTGAGAAACTAGTGCGCCACACACACTGAACTTGAATCAAGCATTCTTCAGAACGCAGCTGATCAACCCGTCTACTTTCACTTTCAATGAAATCCACTAGTACAGTGGTCCCCAAACTTTTTCTTCCGAGGGCCAGCTCACTATGCCTGGCTCTAAGAGAGGGCCAGAGACTCTGAGTTTATCAACCATAAATAGCTTAGTGCTGTGAACAACAGCAGTCTACCTTAGTTGAATATTCCATTACATTTAATCATCACTGGAATTTAATACCATTGCTAGCTGTGTTTATGTTGCCACCATTCCATATCAGTGTAAAATGTAGCTCAAATGAAATAATACTAATAAAAAGACTGTTTCTTTGCATACATAGCTCAAGTTGTGAACAAGCAATATCCTACAAATAATTTAAAGTTATCAAACTATGAGAGTTTTTAGCCTGGCTAGTGAATCAAATCGCGCGCAAGGCAGCATGGGAACACCCAGGCTAGAGAGTTTTATGAAGTGCTGGCAAACACATCTGAAATGACCACCATTCTAATTTTCACTCACCTGATGAGAACTTTGAACTCTGTATGAACATTTGAACGTGTGAATTAAAAATAGAAATAAGTATCCCAGAAAGTCCCAGAAATATGACTTGAATAGAAGTTAGTTAGTTATTAACAAATAATTGATAAACGTTTAGAATACTTTGGGCACTGATGCAGTCAGCATAGGCCTCTTACATTGTTTACAGGTAGGCCTACATTTCATTCCGTTTTCGATGGCAAACGCGAAACAGCACCAAAACAACCACCAGTGGACAAAAAGAGTATTACATGTGTACTGTTAAGACTCGCCATAGAGAATTACGGAGGTTATAGTTTGACGATGTCGTACTCCCGTGCGGGCCAGATGCTATATACCACGGACATGTTTTGGGGGGCCACCCAAAATGAGTTGGCGGGCCGTATTCGGCCCGCGGGACAAAGTTTGGGGACCACTGCACTAGTAGGATCCTACGGAATACATAGCCTACTTGCGGCATAATATTCGGAAAGATGTGAAACAGAAAACCCGTCGTCATTGTCAGCGGCCTGTTATAACGATGGCCTGTGTTATGCAGAAATATAGCCTACCTCTGACCGACAGACCCCCCCCTAAAAAAAACTCATCGGATCTATACGAATTGCGTGGGTCTCATTTTCAAGTAGAAAAAAACGGAATTCCGTTTAAAAACGGAAGAATCACACCCCTGATTATGATGCATTCTGGAGTCAACGTTCATTCCCAAACACCCACTAGGCTACTTCTATCCTCTATTTTCAAAGGTGATTCAAGTAAGGAAGAACATGGCTCAAAGTAAAGTAACTAGGACTGAAACTACATAAATTCGTCAAAGTGAATAATTTGTGTCAACTCGCAGCAATGTAGATTTATTAACGCACCCGTGATGATCTCCATTTAAACCAAACGTTTAAGAGCGCACGTTGAGAGATGTATCCAGGGTAGGGCTGTACCTACACATATTTGTTGCACGTGCTACAAAAATCATTCTTTGGATGGATGATTTAGTGCCAACATTACACCAATCCGATACAGTTTTGCCTATGGCTATACCGTGAGACTGAGACACTTTTTGTTTGTTCGAAGTGCGTGTTTAGGGTGTGAGAGGGGAGTCGATGTGCTTTGATTCCAGCTTGGTAGTTGTAGTCTATGCGATTAAAAAGCACGTATGTGTAAAGTATCCAAAGCTTAAACTCCCGTGATCAATTTAAGTTCCCGTTCCCCCACTGGAAAGGTGTAATGTCCGTCCGTGATTTTGTGTCTGCCGCCAGGTCTCTGTCCACTTCATTCGCGCTTTCCGTGATTCACGCAGCTGCGTGAAATGTAGGGTAGACTGAGTACAGTGGAGACATGTGTACAGTTGAGACACCTTAAATATCTTGCTTGCACAGCAAGCCCAAGTTTTTGATTTTTGCGACACAAGTATCTCCCATCCAAGGATATCGGCAAGTATTTTTTTTCCAAAGTAAGAATTTCACTTCACCATGCACCTTCGACAATGAATAGCTCATTACACTTATGTTACTGTTAAACGTAACTGGTATCATTAGAAACATTATTCTGTGTCCTAAAAACTGGCATATTTTATGGCATTGTGCCATGTAAGGTCGTTGCAAAATCTAGAGAAATGTGTGAGGTGGTCGCGGGGGACAATTGAGACACACATTGGATTGTGTTAGGCTACCTGAACATTCCATTTGTAGGCTACTGTTCGCTATCTGTTCCTGTGTCACATTTTGTTCATGATGTATTCCTTTTAACCAACGCTAATTTAAATGAAATGAATGAATTTGGACTACAAACACTTTGCAATTGCTATGTTTTTATTTATTTAACTTTCCAACTAACGGTTAGTTAACTATACATCATTAAAGATGGGTGTCTCAACTGTACCAGGTGGTGTCTCAACTGTAGCCTACTCTAGGGTACAGTTGAGACACAGTCAAGACAAAAAATGCACCTTATGTTTGAGTTAATTGTGGAAAATATAAACTACTTATGGGTATTATATATATATGGCTATTTATAATATTTTAGTCTACAAGCTAAGGAAATGGCATGTGGAATATTGTGTGGAAAATCACTTCTTTTCAGTATCTATTTTTTGTTTGATTTTGTGTGGGCAAAAAGTGTCTCAACTGTACTCAGTCTACCCTATTAGGCTACTACTGATATGCAAAACTATTAACTTTTCGCCAAGAGGTGGCAGCTTAAGTCCGCTTGATAGGCTACTGTAAGCCATTGGTTCCCAAAAGAGATTTTATTTGGGTCGCCAGTAGATAGATTTTTCAGTCCCGCGCCCGCCCGCTCCCGCAATATTCTGTCCCGCTCCTACCCGCTCCCGCATTAATGTGTCATTTTTAGTCCCGCTCCCGCCCGCATACATGATGTCCCGCTCCCGCCCGCTAAAGCCCGCATGCAGGAGGGATAGCCTATTCAGTTTTTCATTTCTGTCTCACGAAAGGAGCACACACATCTGAGAAAGACTTCAGATGTCAGTTTCTTGGTTCTGAATGTAGGCTAACAACTGAAGTAGGCCTAGCCTGGTGCCCTCTTCCTCTGTCATGCTTTCGATTTAGAGTTTTGACAATGAGCAGCAGGATCAAATTGAACTGCACGTAAACGACACTATAGGCTTACTATCTGTCAGTTATGCTTAAACTCTGTTTTTTTAATGCTGCCTAACAGAACATCCAGCTGAACTATAGTTATGAACACTACTTTAATCATTTCCATATTTAATTTGCCTAGAAATCTAGACGCACCCTAGCGGCGGCAAATTAATTTGCTCAGCCTGTACGTCTAGTATCAAACAATAGGGATTTCTGTTGGCTGACGCCGTGGACCTCATCCAATCACAGCGCTCTATTTTGTTAGAGAGTCTTAAGGCGGGCTTAACAGGATAACGAGAGTCCTGCGACGGTGAACAACAAGGAAGGTGGCTATGGCGAACGAAGAGCGGTTGTTTGAATCGGCGTTGGCATCAACTTTGGAGAAGTTGGACTTGTGCTTTTCTTTGAAAGTTGAGCAACACAATGCACTTAAGTCATTCCTTTCGAAGAAGGATGTATTTGCCGTTTTGCCGACCGGATACGGATATGGTCGTAACGCTGGCCTATTGCATGCCTAGGCAGTTTGAAAGACAATTCTCTGCCCGTCCCTTGGATTAAGCGAGGTGAATGGTTCGATGCCAGACTATACATTTCAATGATATAGGATGGCCCACCAGGCTAGCCCGCTCCCGCAAAGAGCTTTCAAAAGTTGTTCCGCGCCCCACTCTTTTGCGTCGGGACCCTCGGGTCTACCGCGGGAGTGTAGACCTCTAGTCGCCAGCATAGCCTAGTGACAATGTATGTTGTGTAATAGGCCTAGCATAGGGCCTACCTTATATAGCTTATAGTTTGTTAACAGTCACGGTTTTGTCATAACTCCCCCTGTGCATTTTTGCATTTAGAATAGCAACCGGGGGGCGAACGTCGCCACTGCGTGGATATCTCAATCGCAAAATTAAACAATATTTCTATCGGGCGCCTACCATGGACTAGGCTGGGTGAACGAAAGATTGAGCTTGGTCTGGCGAAAGCCAGACTAACCATGGACCTCACAGTTGCAAAATGCAAGAGAACATGAATCAGCCTATATTTGCACAAACAATAACGGACAGCAGCTCTTCAACTTGGCCCGTTAAAATGTGTATGAACAGTCTAGCGACGCATTTGCCCTTTTGGACATGTCAGTTATTTGCACCACTGGGTAAAACTGCATTTTGTTTTAGACTACTGGTATTTAATTTGTGCATTGACAATAAAGTTGAATATCATATGAACTAGATGACTAAACTCTTGCATATGTAGAAGAAGAAACATTCACAAAAATCCATGACATGACCTCTCTTCTTGATAGCTGTTGAAAACTGCATGGATCTGACAGGGATTGTTTTGTTTAATAATAAATAAATACATACATTATGCTGCTACCTTCTGCTTTTCCCAAATACAATGTAGCCTACAGGTGTACCTTTCATCAGTCCAGTTGCAATGGATGGACTGTGATGAACTGCCCTATTTGTGATTGTTTAGAGATTTTAAAGGTTTTATAACGATGCTACAATTTTTTGGCAAGTGCTACAAATCGATTCACCTTTGCAGCGCCAGTAGGCTACTTTCTGTGCGGCCCGCAAACACACATGCCAAACAGTAGAAGATGGAGACAAATTGATTAATGTGATTTATTTTTGCGGAATGGTTGTACAGGACTGAGCGGGGGTCATATTTTGTACCGCTATGCGGTACATCTAGTTTGCACTTGTATTTAGCAATGTCCACCCGAACCTGGACCAGGACCCACTTTAGATCCTGGATCCGATAGGCACCCCACCAGACCTGGCACAGAGGTCAACAATCCAGGGATGAATTGGTCCAGCAGGTGCGGGCACCTCAGGACTGGAGATGAACTGGAGCAGAGATCCTCCCTGGAACTGCAAAAGGACTAGTGCTCCCATGGTTCCACCAGCACTGATGAAAAAAATGAAGCACTTGGCGGTGCAGAGTTAACAAGAACCACCAGCCTATTGTGAGGAATCCTTATTCTTACTCCTCTTCTCATTCTTCTTCTCATTCTCATTCTCATTATTGTCTCCATTCAGTCCCCTCACTCATCTCACTTCCTTTCATCTTGTTACCTTCAGAACATTCACCACTAACCTCCTGCTTTCATTAGTCTCACACCTCCTCCCTCTTCCCCTGCACTACAATCACCCTCCCATTCACTCTCATGATGAATTAATGACCGCCTGACCCTCGCCACATCACTGTCTTGAGACTGAATGGAAAAGAAAGTGAAATCCACCGAACTGCATTATAATGTGAAATATAGTGTCATTGTGGGTAGGCTTATTTAGGGGCCACGGTAATGCTCAATAATGGCTGGATTGATTAAAGGTTTGGCGTGTATGCAGGGGGTTGTTTTTGTCCATCCGGTTGAAATGGAGTGTTGGCAGCGCTCTTGTGACTGCTTTATTGATGGGGCAGGAGCTGGGGGGAGGGGGTGACTGCTGGGCCAGAGTGTGAGGGGGGGGGGGGGGGGGTAATAAATTCCCCCCAGCAAACACAAACAGACCACCATGAACAGGCCTTTAAAACTCATTTCACAAGGGAGTGTACGTACGTGGGTCTGTCTGTCTGTCTGAGTGCATGTGTGGGTGTGTATGTGTGTGAGTGCATGTGTGGGTGTGTATGTGTGTGAGTGCATGTGTGGGTGTGTATGTGTGTGAGTGCATGTGTGGGTCTGTATGTGTGTGAGTGCATGTGTGGGTGTGTATGTGTGTGAGTGCATGTGTGGGTGTGTATGTGTGTGAGTGCATGTGTGGGTCTGTATGTGTGTGAGTGCATGTGTGGGTGTGTATGTGTGTGAGTGCATGTGTGGGTGTGTATGTGTGTGAGTGCATGTGTGTGTGAGTGTGTGAGTGCATGTGTGGGTGTGTATGTGTGTGAGTGCATGTGTGGGTGTGTATGTGTGTGAGTGCATGTGTGTGTGTGTGTGTGTGAGTGTGTGAGTGCATGTGTGGGTGTGTATGTGTGTGAGTGCATGTGTGGGTGTGTATGTGTGTGAGTGCATGTGTGGGTGTGTATGTGTGTGAGTGCATGTGTGGGTGTGTATGTGTGTGAGTGCATGTGTGTGTGTGTGTGTGTGAGTGTGTGAGTGCTCTCCTTTTCATCCATCTCTCTCTATCTGTTTGTGTTTATGTGAGAAACAGAAGGGGGAGGGGTTAACATGAGGATGGAGAGATAACAAGCTACTTGACAGTTTATCTTATTGGATGGATTACGTTGTTCGTCACTTCAAACGCTACTTCATTGGAATAAAACGAACAATCTATTGAAACCCCTGAGGCGTCCGAAGTGACTTACCTTTGCAGAAATGTTCTTGTATCCTTCACCAGATCTGTGTCTTCACACAACCCTGTCTCGCAGGTCTACGGACAATTCTCTCGACCCTTGTGACTTGGTTTTCATTCTGACGTACACCATCAACTGTGAGACCTTATATAAAGAGATGTGTGTCTCTCCTACTAATGTCCAGTGAATTCATTTACGCACAGGTGGACTCCAATCAAGTCGTAGAAGCATCTCAAGGACCATTGATAGAAGTAGGATGCACCAGAGCTCAATTGCAAGCGTCATAACAAAGGGTCTGAATACTTATGTAAATGGAATATTTCAGTCTTTTTTTTTTTTATATATATAAATTTACGAAACACTCCAAACACCTGCTTTTTTGTGTAGTGTTGGAGTATTGTGTGTAGATTGATGAGGAAATCCATTTTGATCAGTCTGAAAGATGACAAAATGTGGAAAACTTGAAAGGGTCTGAAAACTTTCCGGTTACACTGTATACTGCTTGGCAAGTTCAAGACCTGAGTTACATGTAATTAATTTTACATAATGCTTTTTTTCCTGTTGGTCCTTGGTCTGTTTTTGTTTCATCACTGTGCTTCACACAGTCTGGTAATGAGGCTATTTGTCTAGTTAGGCGTACTTCATGCATATACATATTGCATTAACCTTCACAACTACAAAACCAAGACATACATCAAATGAGTACAATGTGAACTAGATACCTAACACATTTGTTATGTCTTCTGTCATTAAGAAGCTCTTAAAGACCCAACTATTCCGAGAGTACCTCCTCTCCTAACACATCTAACAACCCAGCACACCTAATATGCACTTACCATGTACTTCCAACCCAGCACACCTAATATGCACTTCCAACCAGTGTTGGGGAAGTTACTTTTAAAAAGTAGTGTTTGCTCGTTACTCGTTACTTCTCAAAAAAGTAACCTGTTACTTTACTTAGTTACCCTCTATGGAAAGTAACTTTTTACGTTACTCGTTACTTTTACATTACTTTTATGTTGTTAAAACATAAATGTTCCTAAATGTGTAGGCCTACATAAAGTTCTACTATGGAGGACATAACAGGTATTTCTTTTGTGCTCTTTATTATAAAAAATGCCACAAACAGAGCACTTGACAAGAAAACATTGGGCTTATAGACTTCAACACCACCACTAAAGCCCTATGAAACAATTTCAAACTAGATGTACCGCAGAGCGCCGCGCAATTATGTGTACATTTAGTGACTGTACACTACCCATGAACATACACGCACACTCATGAACACACGTAAACAAACATATACACATGCAGGCACATACATAAACGCACAGACAGACACACACACACACACACATAAAGACACACGCACATAAAGACACACGCACACACATACACTCAGTAGACATGTAGGCATACATATGCACGAGCGTACACGCACACACAGACTCACACGCAAGCACAAGCATACCCACACGCATGCACACATATAAACACACACACATAAACACCCACCCACACAAACCATTACCCCCACACACACCCACTCACAAGCGAACACAAACACACACACACAGAAGCACATGTACACAAAAGCAATTGCACACATGCACACACGCTTTGCGGTACATCTAGTTGTAGTAGTATTTATTGTTATCTAAAGTCTCCTTTGCAATGTACCTTGGATTTCATTCCACATTTTGTTGGATAAAAGCATTTGCTAAATGAATACATGTATGTAAATACAGCGGGGAAAATAAGTATTGAACACGTCAATTTTTTTTCAGTAAGTATACTTCCAGTGAGGCTATTCACATGAAATTTTCACCAGACATTAGTATTAACTTAGGTAATCCACACATATAAAGAACATTAATGTCCATAAGTACAGTTATGAGTAAAAACGTGGAATGGCACAGGAAAAAAGTATTTAACACGCCAAGAAAAAGCAGTACACAAAGGCAAGGAAGGAATGAGCAAGGAATGAGCTGGAATTTATATAAGTAATTAGAGAGTAATTATCCCTCCTCTCTGTGCAAATTAATATAAGATGGGTTAGATATATACATATTGATGGCCTATAAAAAGGTTTTTAGTTACCAGGGTCACACAAGAAACATTTCATGATGGGTAAAAGCAAAGAGTTCTCCCAAGACTTTTGCAACCTTATTTTGCAAAACATATCAATGGAACTGGTTGCAGATGCATTTCAAAACTCTGCAAGTGGAAGGAACATCATCAACCAGCCATGCACAGGATCTCCTCGCAAGATTTCTGACCAGGAAGTCAGAAGGATAGTCAGAAGAGTAGTCCAACAGCCAAGGACCACTCGGAGAAAGCTCCAGAAGGACTTGGAGGCAGCAGGTGCAATTGTTACAGAGAAAATCATAGGTAATACACTTCACCGCCATGGCCTCTATGACCGTTCACCCTGCATGATTATTACTGAAGAAAAACACGTCGAAGTTCCTTGAAAGTTTGCTACACATTTGGACAAGCCTATGAGAGAGAATGTATGGTCAGGCGAGAGCCAAATTGAACTTTTTGGATGTCATACACAATGTTTGGAGCGGAAATGACACTGTGCATCACCCTAAAATACCATACCAACAGTGAGATTTGGAGGTGGAGGCATCATGGTGTGGGGCTGTTTTTCATCTCGTACTGGCAGACTATATATAGTTGAAGAAATGATGAATGGAGTCATTTTGTTCTGGGAGAATCTTGTCATCCACCAGGATGATGAGGATGAGACATGGCTAGACCTTCCAGCAGGACAATGATCAAAAGCATTCAGCAAAGGAAACTCTCAATTGGTTTCAGAGAAAGGAAATCAAGGCCCTGACTTAAATCCAATTGAATAGTTTTGGAAGTTAAGTAAAAATCAGTGTTCACAAGAGGGACCCCTGGAATCTTCAATATTGAAAGACTATCTGTTTAAAAGAAAAATCACACCTGAATACTGCAACTGATTAGTTTCGTCATAAATGCCTTGAAGCTGTTATTACAAATAAAGGATTTTCCACAAAGTATTTAAGAAATTTCAGTAGGAATACTTTTTCCTGTGACATTCTACTTTATTCCAAAAAAATGGGACAGTACAGAATTCTATGGGCTTTAATGTCTGGTGAAAATGTAATGCAGATAGCTTCATTGGAAGTATACACTCTTAAAAAAATGTTGACTTGTTCAATACTTATTTTCCCCGCTGTACATTACATCAGTTGGTATGGCAACTGAACACCAGCCATTAGCAAGAAGCTACAAGTCGTTTCAGCAGTGTTCCTGACACAACTATCCCCCCACCCCCATTATAGCCCCAAACCCGGGCAACCTCAGCGATCTCCGTGGAGACTTCAGGTCGACCATCAACAGCATGTCAGAAATAAATGAATTTGGGAGGAGAGGCAAGGCAAGACCAACGGGGTCTGTGACTGAGTCATCCAGAGCAAATCTCTGAGGATTACTGAAGCGGCCCCTCCAATCTCCTGCCATTCCCCACTCCCTCCTTCACCACCTGGTAACTCATTAAGGCTGTCCTTGCCTCCCAGAAGGCCTAAATCATGCAATTAAATTACAGTCTCTGCCCCTTCTGGTCATTCATTATTATGCTAATGATGAATACAGGTCCGTATTAGGCATTTCATTCTCTGTGGATCTCTCTTCAAGAGTAAGGAACCCTACCCAACCTCTGCTCTACCCAACTGACACTGTCTCCTTCTCTCTCCCTATCTGTCTTAAATAAACCTTCACTTTAATCTAAGATGATTGGCAGTGGTGTTTTCAAAGGTCAAATTGCCCCTGGTATGCAGCACTTCTGACAGGCATCAACTGAGGTGACACACACACACACACACAAAACACAACGTGACCACTTTAGTTACATAAAAATCAGAGGCGGACAGAGTACGCAGCTTCATTACTTGAGTAAAAGTACAGATACCCTTTGCTAAATTTTAAGTACAAGTAAAAGTACAACAGTCAGATGTCTACTTAAGTAAAAGTACTGAAGTACTTGTTTTAAAAAAAAAAAGAAGTACTTTTATAAAAAAATAGGACATCAATTATTTTTTAATGTATCATGTATCGTAAATAAACAAATGTTATTATATAAATAAATGTCTTAACTTATGCACAGCACTGTATATTCTAAATAGTAATAGTTTGTACAGTGGCCTACAGTGTACCGTTGTACAGTGGCTAATTACTAATAATGTAAATGAAAAAGGTGAAAGAAAAACATGAATAATCCTGTTCAAGTACTGCAATAATCATGCTTTGTAAATGCTTGTGTTGATGGTTATGTCATAATTTGTAACTCAATCTGTCCATTTCTTTCACAAAATCCACCAGAAGTCACCATTTCAGGAATCATTTTTTTTTTATTTTTCTCTTTTTTTTTTGGGGGGGGGGGGGGCTTCCAATGATCAACAGCACCGCTGCTGGAAAATTTTGAGCAACAAATTGAGGGTGTCCAAATTCCAAGATCCCTCAAAATTGTACTCAAGTACTGTACTCAAGTAAATGTACTCCTTTACTGTCCGGCTCTGATAAAAATAGGGGATGTGGATCATTAAAAAAAAAAACAAAAAAAAAAACACGGTCAACCTGAAATGTAAACAAGCTACTTGGGCATATGATTACACACAGGTGCCTATTTTCGGTATGGAAAACTGTTTCTTAATAAGGGCACTGGAGTGCACCATCTGAAGGAGCTTCTTTGGCTCAGCGCTGCTCACCACACTGGGTGTCTTTGATCGTGTCAAATGGAGTGGGGGTCTTTATAAAGGCCAACTCTAAATGGCATCCTCACTGTCTATGTACAGAGCTACTGGCCTCACTCAAGGCGCAGGTGCATTACTGCGAGATGTTTACAACTCCTTTGTGTGGTTGTTTGTCTGCAATCTTTCTGGTGTATGCTGGTGTTTCATTTTCACATCGTGTTTTTCTAGCACCATGTCTTGTTTCCTGTATAAGCCATGCAATCCTCTATTTTCTATGTGTACCTGTTAGTCTTGCAGTGTGTATGACATGGATAAAATGGTGATGGATAAAAGCATCCCTGTGGGACCTGTCTTACCAATCACTTTATAATGGATAGTCTTGTACCCGCCAAATTATAGCCAGCATGCATAACTGTCAAACATAACCCTGATACATTATGCATGTTGGCAATATTACAATATTCACTCTTCCAAAACAGTCAGTGTCACAGGCTTACAGTCCATATACAGGAGAAGCCATGCACAGAGTAGCCTATTTTTCACTTGTAAATAGCCAACCCGTAAAAGCAAAGGTAAGCAAATCCGTTACGCACATTTCAAAATGCAAATGTGTTAGTTGTGAATGACAGTAAAATACTAACTTGTAATTGTCTGTTGTTAACAAGTGAATCATGGCATCTATTCTGTTCATAATAAATTATTCTGCCTTTATACCTGAATCACTCATTAATACACCTTTACTACGCAACCAAAGGCAGGGGCTGGAGAATCTGAATAATTAAAAGGAGTCCAGATTGTGTTGGGTGAGTCATACCATCTGAAGTACTTCTGACATTAACAGGTTGAAAGTCCACTATAGTTATATAGTGCTGCCCCCCAGTGGACTAATCCACCTACTTCACATCTCTGACAGAGTTGTACGATGTTGGGCTGTTATAAAGAAAAAATGCTTTGAGGACTGTGCATATATGGCATTTGCTAGACACATACTTCAAACTATGTTTGAGTACAGTGAGGGCGGGCATTAAATTGTTCTGTAGGATAAATATGGGTCTAAAAGTTGATAATAAACCTGGACATGGGTTGTTAGGTCAAGAATATGGATAATGTGTGTCAAGTGCCTGTGTTATTTATCTATGGGTACAAATAAAGAAGCTTCAACCAGAACCCAGCTCATTTAAACATCATATAACACCTCCAATTATCCCCCATTTCGTTAGAAAATTCTAAAATGTTTTTTAATACTTCAAAATAGCATTTGATAAATGAACCTTACATTTCAGTAGCCATATGTGTGTAGATTTGAACAAAACTGGTTTGGTTCTTACCGGGGATTTTACTGCCTGAAATGTCCAATTTTGTTTACCACACTCGGAGGATAGTGCTGGCCTGGTGGGTCGTCTACTTCCACCCTTTCACACAGCACATGAACGGTTAGACCAAGAATTCTCGTCACTACTTCAAAATTTCACTGGAACTCCAAGCAGATTTGTACACGCAGCCTTACAACACTGTTTACAGCTCTTCGAGTCACGGTAAAATGTAATTTTTGGTACACAGCTTATTTACATACACCAATGGTGTGGGTGCGTTTCTTTAGGAATCCGCCTTGTATCCATTTGTATAGAAATGAATAGTAAGTGACACATACACACAAGAGGACGGAAACACGGGACTGGTGGTAATAGGGGGCCTTCCGATACAGTACACATATAGGACCTCTATACATACAGAATAATATAGGGTCATAAAGTGGTGTTGAGGTTAGGTCAGTTTGGGAGAAATACATACACTTATTTTTTGCAGGAAAGACAAAAAAGACCACAAGTTTTAAAATCGATATTTAATGCAAAATAATAAAAATAGATTCAGTATAGTCTTTACACTATACAATAAAAATCTCTAAATGAAAATGAAGATCAACTAAAAACAAAACAAAAAATGAAAAATACAATATTTTTAAGTCCTTAATTTCCCTCTTTACTTGGTCACCTCACCAAAACGCCATGTCTCAATTCTCTTAAATAAGATTTACAAAATGAAGAAGAAAAAAAAAGAGAAAAAGTGCCCAAAAAAGGGTGGAAAGGGGAGTGAAATGCACACGATGTGCATGTCCACAAAAACTGCCTCCGTTATGGTCCGTGCTCCACCCGTAAAACCTAACTCCTATGCTCTAGAAATGGTCATGTCAGTTGGTAAATGTTAACAGTATGATGTGTTTTAATAATATCGTCTAAGTTTATTTTTTTTTTTTTCTTAAGATACTAGGAATTTACAGTGGTTTGTGACTCAAAAATGGCCAGTTCTGTAAAGGTTTGTTTTGTTGTTGTTTCACATTGCATACTTTTGGGTCCACTCTCTTGCTAGTCTGTTGTATCTGAAATAAATAAATAACAAAGAACATTATTAAGGAAGTGCTACGTTTTGATAAGCAGAGTATTACCTTCAAATGAATCTTCTCATAAAAAAAACACACCTTTGCCCACACTTAAGTTAGCATGCTGGGTGCACTTTTGACCTTTATGCTTTATTTTACCATGCTGATTAATCACATTCCATGGATCTCATATCATTAAGATTATATAGTAAATGGACAAAAGGACAAAAACCTCCTTGATGGCATGTCCAGCTAATTTCATTCCAGCACCTTAATTTTACAATACAAAACGCACTTACAACTTAAACTATTCAGGCCTTATGTCCAACTTGTGTTCAATTATGGCTGGACAACAACAAATTAATTGTGCCTTACAGGACTGGTATACACGGTATCGCTTACACACCTTATGCGGTAATTAAATTGCATATTGGGTGTATGGTCACCATGATTAATAGCATACTTCCATGAAGACATACTCACTTTTCTTTGTCTGATTTGTAGATGTGTGCAATGTCTGGCACTAAAGGATCATCAGGGTTTGGGTCACAAAGCAAAGAACATATGGACAACAGAACTGCAACACAGTCAAGGATAACAGACAATCAGACAAGGAGTAGCGAAATCAATTGACATTAGGTGGATGGGTGGGTAGGCAGGTGTGCCAAAGTCCTATTTGATCTGCCACTTGTGCATAAATAAAACACACGCATCTATGAGATCTATCAGTTATCTGACAACGACCCTTTCCCGATGGTCCCGATGGTGACTTGTTGAGGGTGTGCGTCATATCCTCTAGTACTAGTATTGACAGATGCAGTGGTAATTCCTAGCTTTAGTCTTCTCCGCACTGTAGCTTAAATGTTATTCTATTGCTGTAGCTTAAATGTTATTCTATTGCTGTAGCTGTAGCTTAAATGTTATTCTATTGCTGTAAGTCGCTTTGGATAAACGCGTCTGCCAAATGAATAACTGTAAAGGTCATGGGCTTCATACAAATGTGAGTACACCTGTAAACAAATCCATGGTTATGTCAGAACCTGTTTCCGCTAGGGAAAGTGAAGTTCATCCCAAAGCTGAGTGCGGTATTATACCCTACACGCTAATCAAGGGAACTTAGTTTAGCTGTAAAGGTGATTCCCACCCCGGTGCACTCTGTAACCAAGGGGGTGGGGGGGTGGGGACTAGTTTCAGAAAGGACCAGTCACATCTATCCATTAGTCATTCTGTCCAGAAATGCTAAACTGAAAAAGCATAACAACAAGGTGACAAAAAAAAAAAATCCAAGCCCTTGTAAAATAATGGAGTTAAATGTGACAATAAAAACAGTATTGAGCACATAATATTTAATTCAGAATATTAATTCATTCATCTACTTGTACTTTTTCCTAACCATTTTCATCACTGTCTGTTTACCAATGGAATATTTAAGTGCAGACATATGCGTTGTGATATGTTTACATCCTTACCTTTTGATACCGTTAGAGCAGGAGACCACTGTGATCGTAAGATATCCAAACAGATACTGCCATTACTGTTGATGTTTGGGTGATATATTTTTGTGGTGAAAGCAACCTGGGAGAGATGAGCGCATTAGATGAATTACAACTTTTGTGGTCAGAGGAGAGGAGGCTGCATTTAACATCAGGTTGTAAAATCACAGAAAATTTACTTGCAGTTCTCAAAATGATTCAGTGTAAAAAAAAAAAAAAAAAAAGAATATGTTAAGATGAAATATGACTTTTATGGGCGCAATACCGCATACCCTCAGTATACCCAATACCCATACAGAGCACACAAACTTATGAAAATGTATATCGTTAATTTTGGATAAAATATCTGCTAAACAAATGAATGCACATCTTTCCTACAATAGCCTACCACTATGTATGATACAATTAATTTGTTATCTGCTTTTTACAATTAGTATTCAGTTCCCACCACCACAGTTTCTTATACTGACCAAAGCATTGGTGATCTACCAGTAGAGGGTATTGCTATTAGGTTTGTGTGTGTGTGTGTGTATATGATTTAGTATTATTAATGAAACCAACAAATCTGTTATAGTTCTAGAAATTGGCTGTTCTTTTGATGCCTACATGGACACCTGCTATGCCTCAAATCTGTTAAAATATCAACCCCTGAATAATGCCATAAATAACTGTAGATACATAATAATAAATAATAAATGTAATACCATTGTCTTAATCTTTGGTAGTCTGGGCCATGTACATAAAATGTATGTGTGTGGCCTACAAATTTGTGGACTCTCCAAGAAAAAGTAAAAAAAAAAAAAAAAAAAATAGTACTGACAAAGTACTGTTTTGTGTCAGCTGTAATTGGTAGCCTCTTCATGTGTAAACACAGGTGTGACCTTTATGTGCACATCATGGCATTAAACTTGTTAACGGTTATTAGATACTCCTTTTCAGCAAAATGTGGATCTCGTCATGATACTTATCCTACTTGCCAATCCAAATAAAGAATTAAAATGTGTGTGTGTGTGTGTGCATGTGTGAGAGGGGGGGGGGGGGGGGGGGGTCAGTCAAAGTCAAAGTCAGCTTTATTGTCAATTTCTTCACATGTTCCAGACATACAAAGAGATCGAAATTACGTTTCTCACTATCCCACGGTGAAGACAAGACATATTTTACCAATTTAAGTCCACAGACAAACATAACATTCAAGTAAACAAAAAAGTAAGTAAATAAGTAAATAAGAGGGCACATATAATAATGAAAAAATAAGAGCAGCAAAATTTGGTTGAAATTGTGCATGGACAGTCAATAAAATACTAGTGCAAAGTAAGGCCAATAAAAGGCTTGGGTAGTTCTGTTTGACCTAAGTAATAAAGAAAGTGGCATAGTGGTGCAAGTTATGTAAGAGCAGCAGAAGTGTTGTGTTTTCAGGACAACAACACCAAGTTGTAAAGTGTGCAAGTGTGCAAGTGGAGTAGTGCAGGCGTAAGTGAGGGTGTGTGTGTGCAAATTGTCATGCAAGCTGGAGGGTCACCATATCTTAGTCATCCTACATGATCCAGATGTGGATCAGATTCCCCTACACACACACCTCAAAAGAAAAACTATAGGGGCAGGAATCTGCAGTCAGCCAACTGTTCTTATTTTTAATCTGACTGAGATATGCTCAATGTGATGTAGACAATAATATCTAATTTGCATCATCAAACTACACTCTTTCTGAGCCAACCTTTCAAAATTCTTGGGTGCCTGTTCTTCACACTAATGAATGCTGCATGGTTCAAAGTGAGATTTTCCTTTATTTGAATAAAATGGATTGATTGATTCATTCATTCATTCATTCATTCATTCATGACATAACGATGATTACAAATAATAGGTGCAAATGGTAATTACCTTTGGTGGTTTGAAAGGATAATCTGTAGGAAAGTGAATTGTGAGAAAGAAGACACCTCCTTGGTATGGACTGTCACTCTGCAATAAAATAAAATTTTAAAAAAAGTGTGTGAATATAATAATGTACACATTTCATTTTGTCAGCCCTATATGTTGCGCTAACTAAAGGTATAAATATGTGTATACAAACTAAAGTGCTGTAGTGAAAAGAAGCAACCAAACTCTGAAGGCTTAGCCCAAGAGTACTCACAGGGCCCATGATTGTAGCTTGCCAGTGGAACACTGCAAAAACAAGAGAAAATATTCCTGAATAAACAAAGAAAGAGAGGAAAGACATACAAAAGAAACCAAAAATTCACAAACAGAAAACATGACCAGAGGACCACAAGGCAGCTTCTGTACATACTGTCCTCTCCAACAGGTCCAGCCGAACACTGGGCAGGGGGGTCCCTTTGAAGATCGTGGAGCTCCTACAAGAGAATTAGACAAAAGCAGAAGAGGTTTAAATGACTCAGAAATATAAATTAGTCTGAATTCACCTTTCACAAGGGAGAGCATTCCACAAAATTAAGTTGTGACAAATGCAGGCTGTCATTAGTGGGCAATTCCATGGAAAATTATGTTTTTTGTAACATCCATAACGCCAATAAAATGTGATGGTATGGTATGATGTCAATGATTACATGAAATTTGAGCATTTGCTATTTTTGGCTGAAGAATGTACATGAGAAAAAATGCACAAAAAAATGAATGTGATCATGCACGTCATACAAATGCCAAGGCATTTCACTAGCGTTATGGATGTGACAAAAAGTCCATTGCCCTAGTATTGTTCAATGACAAAGGCTTCCTTCTCAAAGAGCACAATAGAGGATTCTAATCTTAATGTATCCAGTGGTTTATATGGTTGCAGTCAAAAAGGACTGGACCAATGCAGCACATCTCTGAACGTTTTTCAGTTTTCAACAATCATCTTCATCGTCCTGCTCTGACAGCAGGATCACAGAATACTTACATCTCATTCGAGTAATTCTACATTTATGCTGGTATGTTTCCTCTTTGAAATCAAAAGTGATTATCAAGCACAGAGCAGGTTCAACAAGTTAAGTAGAACTATACGATTCCACATTTACTCATGAAGCTAGTGAGCCGTTTTGAAGCTGCAACCCTGAAAAAAACCTTCATACTTCCTACCACTAGATAGTTTGTACATTACTCTGGTCACTTTGATACAGCTGCGGAACTGTACTTATGTAGGTGTATGCAACATATTGACCACAATCGGCCTGTAAGGCCTGTTCTGTTAGCTAGTTCAAACACATTGGCAAGTGAAATCTAACTAGCTGACTTGCTAGCTAAGCAGTGATTCGCCAAACAAAGTGAACAATGTGCAAAATTAACACAATGCGACACAGCAATAGACCACAACACAGAGGACAAACGTTTAACGAGCTAGCTATGCGTATTATTCTTTCCAGAATGTTTTTGGGCTCACCATTCAGGGTAGTTCAACAAAGATGGACGTGACTATTCGTTTGCTTTATTGTAAGCTAACTGACCATAGTGTTCCCATCAGATTGCTAACGTTCGCATTAGCTTGCTAAACCTGAGAATTTCTAAACCTTACCGAGGTATCTAACGATCTAGGTCAAGTGTCAATTCCTAAAATTGTACAGGTGCGACAGCCTTGTATTAATTGTTCACTGCCAACTCAAATCAGGAACTGAATGAACATGAATAGCGAACCATTAAATGTCAACTTCTTGTTGTTTAGCTAACGTTCGCTGCCAGTGCATCCCTAGTAGCTAACTAGTGACTACTAGCGAAAATCTTAACTAGCCAGCCAAAACTAACATCTAGCTCTACACTAAGATCTATTGTTAAAACAACAGAATGGATTTCCCATACAACCATACATATAAAACACCGCACAAGCCGTATTTTAACTGTACAAGTGTTAACAGACAAAGTGTGACAATGCCCACATAAAGCATCGATAGCTAACTTAGCCATCACTTCACTCTGGTCAGTCGTAACGTTAATGTTAACGTTACATTTGTATAAGCTAGAAAACAATAGTTCGAAAAGCTAGCGTTAGTTGTTGTAGACTACGACTTACCTAGTAACGGGCAAATATTCATGCCACTGCAAATATCTTTACAATCTTTCTCTACAACAATGATATTATAGAAGCTAGAAATTCTAAAGATAACAGCCACGGAATTACGCTACAACGACGAGCTAACATTAGCCCTTTCACCGTTCACTGTTAACTGTAGCTAGCTACCATTAGCATTTCAAAGTTAAATATTAAAGGTAAATAATCCAACTGGAGTTCATTAAAGTCTAGATATATTAAGACTTGCGTAGTTTGGTAATAACAATCACATAAAATCACAACGTACGCAGATGTCCAACAAGGTTCATCTGGTTAACTGACGTTATAGTTACCTAGCCCTAGCTAGGGAAGAGTATTCAGCTATCTATGATCTGACTTTTTAATGTCTGTATTAACCAGTTTATTACGTACCTTTTGTATTCTTTTTAGAGCCATGGTATCGTTATTGTACTGTCTTTCAATCCTGTCGATGGGTATTAGATCTTATTGCTTGAAAGGTGCACAATACTTTCTGTATCCCTGAGTGTCTGAGGAACCAGTGAACAGTGGATACTGATAGGCTAGTAGAACACGGAGCACGGAGATACTTCAACGCAGGCTAGCTTCTGCTAACTGAATGTTTCAAAATAAAAGTCATCTTCTCATTTTATTCTCTTTCCAAACACAAATTAAACTTAACAAGAAAATGTCATATCTATAATTTCTCTATTCGTCGATTGTTTCTGTTAAAAGGAACAACGACTTGAAATTAAAGCCTGTCCATGGAATTACAAAATAAAAATGCACTGGACTTCGAAAATGCTTCCAGATAGCGAAAGTACAGTTGTGAATGACAAACTATTACGCTAAAATGAACATTTCCCATAATGCAATCGTGCTTCTAAGGCGCCTTGTCTGTGCGTGCATGGGTGGCCTAACGCAAAATCATAACAGTCTAGATAAAGTTTGATTTCTGTTTTTGTATTGTTTTTTCCGTTTGCATTGAGGTGTCTTGCGTTATCTACTGACATGGCTCCCCTAAGCATAATGACAGCTGGCATCAACATTTTGACAAAATCGTTTGGTCTGTTCTCAACTGCATCTCTTGCAAGGTAAGTTAGCTACCTAGCTAAGAAGGTTAAAAGTTAGGAGGTTACTAGGTAATCTTATGTCCGGGAGATTGATACTGTTGTCTTTGTTATTCCAGCTCATCCCTTTGCTATTATATAGCAAGCTTTAACTTGACTTTGCGGTATTTGTCAAGTGAATATGGCTAACGTTAGTGCTCTCATGAAATGTGTGAACTTGACATGCTAACGTTAGTGTGGCTGGCGTTAGCCCGAGACATTCTGCAGTGCACTTTGTCTATCTGCCCTCTCTCGTTTTCAGTCCTTGAATTCAGAATTTATTGACAATATAAATATAGTATTTTGCAGTAGCTAATGCTTTGTATGTCACGCTTGATTAAGCTCAAGGAATGTGTTGAGGTTTAGACGTGTAGGCTGCCAGATGAATTTGTGTGTTGTTTTTCAGGTGCACATGTGCGATAACAGCAGCTACGCCTTTTAGCACGACTGCTGGGGGTCCACCCAAAAGACCACTCACAGGGTACATGCGATTTGTGAAAGAGCAGCGGCTGCAAGTCATTACACAAAATCCAGGTAAAACCATGTCGCTTGTTGTGTACAGGGAGCGTGCGCAGGTCTGTGAAAGTGCAATTATGAATAACTATTTTCCAGACCTAGAAAGGTGTGGGAATTTGTGTGATGTTTGGATTATAGTAGTTACATTGCTCAATGCTTAGAGTAATATGCATATAGTCACCAAGGTTCAAGAAATACTGACTTGTCTTACAACACTACAAAAAGTATAGGTGTCATTAAAAAAATGCGTTACCATTTCAACCCTTTGTAATAAATGCTCTTTGAATAATAATACAGGAGTATTTTGGATGTAGAACATTTATAGAGGATTGCAGTGAAATGTGGAAAATCAAGGTTGGTTGCCAGATCTCGTCCTTGTAAGACATGCACAACTTTGCTGATTTCAGATGTCAAAGCTGTTGAAGTTATCAAACAGATTGCGGAGCGATGGAGAGTGCTAACACCTGAGCAAAAACGAGTAAGTTGTCTTGTATTCTTTGGAGTCTTACGTTGGAGATAAACAAACAAATTTTGGCAACATAGATTAAAACAATGTGTTTCACTTCTCTTAGAGTAGTGAAATGCAAAGTGTGCATCTACATAGGCAGATTGGGTCATGGGCCTCATGTCTACCTTTTCTGTGGGCCCTCTTACTGTGTGTCAACAATTTAACTGAAGCACCATCCTTAAATAGAAATAACTGAACAACCAAATA
Organism: Alosa sapidissima; assembly: GCF_018492685.1. Taxonomy (NCBI): domain Eukaryota; kingdom Metazoa; phylum Chordata; class Actinopteri; order Clupeiformes; family Clupeidae; genus Alosa; species Alosa sapidissima. The sequence continues at coordinate 6,528,100 of NC_055980.1, forward strand.
CTTGCATAAGACAACACCGTTAGCCCACATAAGACAACATTCTTACAGAACAACAAACAACTCTTTAATAGTCATGTATGATAAATCTGTTTTCAGTCAGATCATATAGCAGCTATCTATCTTGCTAGCAATGACAGAAGTCAGAAACTACTCTTTCCCCCTCAGAGGTTACGCTAGACTTTTTTTTTAACCAAACAAAATGTCTGGTAATATTCTAGAATACCAGACATACTGCCGGACATATGTTTTAAATAGTCATTTAATTGCTTATACATTTAAACGGCACTAAATCACAAACTATATATTTCAACAATGCAGTGTATTAAGCGTAGTCGGCACCAGCTGTTTGTTTAAGAGCAGCTTTGTACAAGCAGCGGAGAAGGGTACTGTACGTTCATTCAGTGAAGTTGCGCACTCTGGTGCCGGCTAACGTAAACTCTGGTCCTCTTCTCACACCTCAAATCCAAAGGGGACTGGGCCTTTTCTGTTGTTGCATCTCGGCTCTTGAATAATTTTCCATAATCCCATATTAAATCCTCCACCGTTGACAGTGTTAAATCTATTTATTATTCATTTGCATTTTGTTTTCTCAACTTTATTAATATTTGATTTGCCTTAGGCTTTAATATTGTATATTATTTTGTTTCTCATAATTTATTCCTTTTATGCTTTTTATCTGATATTTTTTTTATTATTTTTTATTTTTAGTAGTAAATCACTTGTCTAATTTTTAAGTGCTTTGGCTTAACATCTGTTGTTTATATGAGGCCCCTAGTCTGCAGCCTATTTAGTCCTTGCATTTATCCACGCCTGTCTGTCTACACCACCACTAGAACATCATTTTGACATTCACTATTGATCACTATTGAGGAACAAAATCTCCTCACATCTGCACAAAATGTCTACTGTATTGTTTACTGATCAACGTGTGTTTTTCTGTATTATTACCCAAGTCCTATTATTACTATGCGCTACAGAACATTCTTAACATTGTCCTCTGTAAATGTTTGTCTCGTAGCCCTTTGAGCAGGCAGCTCTGTCTGAGCGGAACCAGTATAAGACGATCATGGAGAGGTACCAGGCCCAGCTGACGCCCGCACAGTCTGCAGCCATGGTGGAAGAGAAGAGACAGAAAAGGGCTAAAAGAAAAGCCATCAGGAAGAAGAGGGTGAGTCCCCACCCCAACCTCTTATCTGTCACGCTCTATTACTACAACTTTAGTATGTGTACAAAATACTAGGTAATGCGTCATTATGAACTGGCATGGCTATAGCTAGTAACAATCAAACAACAAAACCAGAAACTTACCTTCACTACATGGAGCCTATCGTGTGGAATTCTGAAATACTATTTGTGTGACACTCCGGTTTACAGCAAAAGCATTGCACAGTGTAGGCCGAGTGGGCGGACATAGTAATATGAAATTTAAGAAACTCTGGAGCTGCTATAAAGACAAGCCTGAGACTCTAAAGGAACTATTTACATATGAAAACAGGGCCACTATGATTGCCTATGAGAGATTGTAATTTCTCTTCGCCTCTAGGAGCTGAATACCCTGGGGAAACCCAAGCGACCCAGAACAGGCTTCAACATTTTTATGGCGGAGCATTTTGAAGAGGCACGGGGAGTTACAATGCAGGTAATGGTCTGAAACCCCATCAAGATGATGAATATGGTTGTTTTCCTGTAGGTGGTCCTCTGTTTACCTCGATCTAACGCCTCAGGAGGGCTCTATGTTGGACATAATTTGAACAGGAAGTAAACTGACAAGAGTATGGGATTTAATGAAATGAATATGTGTGGTGTGATACTGATGTGTTACTTCTTATGGAGATGTATTTGTGATAGTGTAAGGTTGTCAGGTTGGCCCAATTGACTTGTTGAGACTTTAAGGAGTGCCTAGTTCATTGATACATTGATACCCGAAGGAAGTAACATGCTTTTTGTTCTCAGGCTAAGATGAAATCGCTGTTGGAGGACTGGAAAAACCTTTACATTACACAGAAGCAGGTGAGTCTGGCTGTCAAGTTTCACCTTAACAACATTACCTCTCCTATGACAAATACTTCAACCAGAGTTATTTAGTAATAGACAATCATTGCTTAATTGCAACAAGTTGACATGAACCGACAATTTTGCTAGATACTGTCTTGTTTGTGCAATATTCTATGTGCACAAACGGCTCCTCAGGTAGCGCATTTATTTCCGGGGGAGCGTTAACTGTGTTGTAATGGCATCTTCTGTTATATTCTGCTCCTTACATATTCACTCCGATACTGAATATCTCATTTGCCCAATAAAAATAATTTTAACACACGCACAAATCCTTCTTTATCACAACATACTAATTCACTAGGAGCAGCACCCAACCGGGTCCGTGTAGACAATTACATTAATAATAGCGGCAGGTTGAAACAAACGAGCCGGAAACAAACGAGCACACCGAGATCCTTTCATCATTCATAATGATGAGCAGTCTCTCTCTAATCACTCTTCTCAACACCCCTCTCCAGGTGTACCTGCAGCTTGCAGAGGACGACAAAGTGCGTTACAAGAATGAGATAAAGACGTGGGAGGAGCACATGGTGGATATTGGCAGGCAGGACCTGATCAGGAGGAAGGAGATTACCACCAGGAGGACCTTGACCACCAAGGCTGGCAAGAAGACGGCCAAGTCCAAAGTCACTAAGTCAAAAACGGCAGCCAAAAAGACACCAGCGAAGAAAAATATGACCGCGACAAAAGGGATAAAAAAGACTGTAAGAACCACAAAGAAGGCGTGAGCTCGGGTGTCCATTTAGAAACCCCCGAAAGTGTTAACTGACCCTCCGTCCTGAATAAAAACATGTCGCAGGAAGGGGAGTTCTCTGTTGTGTCATTAGAGCTGTATACGCATAGTGTTGAAGGCATGAAACTACTCAAAACTGTGAAATAATCTCCCCCTATCGTTCACACATAAAACTGTGAGTTTATGATTTGTTATATTCAGTTTTGGTTCATTTCTGGCCCTCATGGTTGTTGTGATGTTTCAAGTTCAAACTAAAAACATCTAAAATTTGGTGTTCATTGAATTTGCAGACTTGGAGGCTTGATGTTGCCGGTGATAATTCATCTTGTTTGTTTTGATATCGTCTGTGGCCATGTTTAACCAGTTGTTGAAAAAAAATGAACTCTGCTATGGAAGGACTGAAACACTGAACTGACCTGCTGATTAACAAAAGGCCACAGAAAGTCGAAATAAGCTCTAGTCATCAGCTGATTCAGCTTGAATATTCAAACCTCACTTGAAAAAGCTTCATTGAGGAAGCCAGCTTTAAACGAGTTACGACCCCTTGTTTGTCATACGTAAACAAATCTTATTGCTTATCATGCTTATCAAGTAGAACCATGATTTTGTATTCTACATCTTTATTCAATAAACATGTTTTCTAAATAAAAAAATAACATGCCATTATCTTTTTTACAGACATTCAAGCACATGAGTACAAAAAATGAGCCTTAAATAGTGTATTTACATGAAATAGGTTTAAAAATAGCTGTGTGGTCGGCAAGCTGTATTAGGATCAGGACTTTCCCGAGGAGGAGCCAGAAGGTCGCTTGACACCCTGAAGGAGGGTCTGGAAGTCTGGAGAGCACACCAACTTGTGTTGGACGTTACCCAGCACACTCATGTCACCGGTGAGGCCATCAGAGAGACGCACCGACACTAATTGCTGTGGACAAAGAGATCAGTGTTAGCAACAACACATTCAGGGTAAGGTTTCTGTACATGGATTAAGCCTAGTAAAAATTGACACTAGGCCAAGACTAAGAGAACTCAAATGGAGAAAAAAAGGAGTTAAGCTTGTCCATGTGTGGGAAACTTGTCTGAAAAGTCCTGACAAGTTTGAAAAGTCCTGACAAGTTAAGCTTGTCCATGTGTGGGAAACTTGAAACTTAAAAGTCCTGAAATGGTATTGATTTACCACCATATTAACAAAGAAAGAATGCTTGTAGTTTTGGCCACCAGTAGCTCAACCTTGTTTTGGGGAAATGCACCTGTTCTGTGTCAGATGTGTGTATACATGTATCAAATGTGACACTAGCTATTTGAAACAAAAATCTCATATCTGAGAAGAAATGCACTGTAGTCAGTCCAAAAAATATAAATTATAGAACACACACATTCTTATTAAGAGGAAATATGACCATTATTGTAAAGTTTGCAGATAAAGGTGGGGCAATTGTGATACAAAATACTAAAGACTATATGACTGAAGCAATGAGACAATTAAACAACATCATTTTTTATGTTTTTAACTACCACAGAACCCAGTTGAGAAATACATGAAGGAAAGGGATGCTCTGCTGCTTAATGCTCTAGAAAATAAATGGTTAACAAAAAGTCAATATAAATTCTTAAAAACTCAACATCTGGTTACTCCTGTCTTTTACTTACTACCTAAAATCCATAAAAAACTAGAAAACCCCCCAGGGAGACCTATAGTAGCAAGTAAAGATTCTCTGTCTGAACACCTGTCCCAATTTATGGACCATTTTCTTAAGGTAATAGTGCACTCTTCCTTCTTACGTTGCTGATACCAGAGATGTTTTGAAGCTGCTGGATGATTTATATGTACCAGAAAAGTCTTTCCTTGTAACTTTTGATGTTGAAAGCTTGTATACTAACATCCCTCATGAGGGTGGGTTGGAGGCCATGCATTTTTACCTCACATCTAGACATGATGATGCTTTTCCAACCGAATTACTGATGTTGATGACGAGGTTCATTTTAAAGTCCAACTATTTCATGTTTAATAATAAATACTTTTTACAGACCCAAGGAACAAGCATGGGTTCTCCATTTGCTCCTAATTATGCCAATTTATTTATGGGTTTGTGGGAAGACCGGTATGTTTTCAATAACAACCCATTTAAGGATAATATCCTGTTTTTTAAGCGTTTTATTGATGACATTTTGGTAATATTCATGGGTTCTGAAGATCAATTGTTGAAGTGTAATGATTACATCAATGGTACTCATCCATCTTTGCGCTTCACTATGGAACATAGTTGTGACAAAATACATTTCCTTGACCTACAGATAACTGTCAATGCAAACAGACAATTAGAGACGTCGATCTTTAGAAAGAGTACTGATAGGAATACTATCCTACATGCATCAAGTTACCATCCTGAACATACCATTAAAAACATTCCATATGGACAGTTTATAAGATTAAAAAGAATATGCAGTGACGAAAATGATTACAAAAACAAAGTCCCAACGATTCATGCAGCAATCAGAAATGGTAACTTTGATTATGCAATCGCAAGGCATTATAGAGATAAGAGTCATGGACCAGCCACTACCCTTAAGTTTATAGGTATTGAGAGGATCAAACCTCAACCACGAGGAGGTAATTTAATTAAACAACTTTTACAGAGAGAGGCCTTTTTGATAGATGAACTCAACACAGTAGAACCATACGGTCTAAATGAGGTACTGGATTTAAGTGTATTCTTGGGATAAGATGTGTATGTAGAGTATATTTTTGTAAATAGATTATATTTTTGTAAATAGAGTATATTTTTGTATAGAGTGTATTTTTCTATGTAAATTAATTGTTGGTTGATATGGGTAATGACCGAAAAAATCTATTGTATTTTTGATGCCGTATGTTTTTTGATACAAATATGCTTAAATGACATAGATTGTGTATATGTAGGCCTATATGCAAGCTAAAATATGCAGGATATTGAATTGATGATATTGATTGCAATTTCTGGTGTGTTAGAGTGTAGAGTACTTTCACTGGGTCAGGTGTGGTCATGTGATGATGTTACCACCTATTTCACCTGTGGGTGTCAGATTGACTGTGAACGTGAACCTGATGAAGCAACTTGCGAAACGCGTTGTTCACGCCAAATAAAGTCAGCAAAATATACCCTCCAGTGTGCGATGTATACTACTCTTTTGACACACATTCTTACTATATTGTCATATATCTCTAGTCGATTAAAACCACTCTTTCTTAGATGAAAGGCCCTTTTAATATCTGCTGACAGGTGTGTGTGTGTTTGACACTCAGATGGTGAGTACCTGTAGGAAGGAGAAAGCTGCTCCCTCGGACACGTCCAGTTTGATGTCCCCCAGCACCAGCTGCACTTTGCCAGACTTCCGGATCTGCAGTTTACCAATCAGCCCTTCCGAGAAATCTGCTAGAACAGGTGCACTCTCTTTTCCCGTGGGCTCCTGAGGAGGATGGCAACGGATTGTGACAAGAGATGTTTACACTCTAAACATGCATACAATTTGTAGATGGTTCAGTGACATACGTGGATAAAATAACTAAGTGGTAAACCTAATAAAAGAGCCCTTCATTCTCCAAAAGCAATGCCATACAGCTCTTCTTTTAAGGACTTTACCATTAGGCCTCTCTGAATTGACGTTGTGACCAAACCACAGCCTTGGAATACCCCTCTAACATACTTTACCTGTGTTTTTAATTTACTGGGATTCTTATCATCAGGCTTGTTGTCCTTTTTAGCAGATGTCTCAGTGCTTGTTGATGCTGGTTGGCCTGGGATGGTGTCGGGTAGCTGGATGAAGAGCAGTTCCTCCTGGTCAGAGAGGCTGAGCTTCTGAAAGAGTTCCCCCACTGCTGGCTGCTGAGGACCCACACATCCCAGACCCACTGGGGCTCTACTTTCTGTAACTGTCTTCTCTTTGCCTGTTTGAAAAGAAAAAAGGCATGGCAACATGCATTGCATGAAAGTAGTTTCCTCTGAAGGGTTTCACACTTACTCAAGTTGTCTCATCTCTGCCACAAAAGGACAACTTTAAACCATGCAGTGGATAATTTACATGATGTGTTTTGAGCTCTCCTTTCAAAACACATTGTACATATTTATGCAGAGTACAGAGCTGTTGAACGTTATTCAGATAGCGCTGTGAGGTGCCAGGAAGTGAGTGGGAGAGAGAGATGGGGGTGAGATCAGGAAATGACCACGGATCAAATGCGAACCCGGGTCTTGGTAGAGTCAAGTTAAAGCTTTCATTCTTACTGGATTTACTGGACCACACAATCAGATGGAACCAAGTGTTGTTTCATGCCAAAGCTGTGCTATCAAGTGAACTAACTTACAAGAGGCTGAGGACTCCAGTAGGAAACTGCTTGACTGATACAGTGGGAGCTGGATAGGCCTCTGTCGCACATCGTTTTTAAGGCCAGGGTCATCTAAAAACTAGGGAAAAAAGACATTGATGCAGAAATGTTATTGTGCATACAAGCTTCCATGTGTTTATAACACTTTGTTTCAATTCAAGTAATAAGTATGTAATAACATTGTTTTAACATAGCCTAACTATTTCCATAATTTCCACAGCACATGATGACAATATGCCGTAGTAAGGGGCTTATCTGTTATTATGAGACTAAAGACTTACATCATCGCGTTGTAGTTTTTGTAAAATCTCACTTTCGTCTTCCTGTGTCACTTTCTTTTCCTTTTTTACACATTTTGTCACGAGTGAGGGTCCACAATCACTCAGGTCTGTGTTGCCCCAGCTGCCTGGGTGAGAGTAGGATAAGACAGAAAGAGTAATGTGTTGGTGAAGACTGCCATACTTTAACACTCAGCAACAGGAGAAAATGTGTGTATTTGTGATAAGGTTTGCAATAATGTTTTACCTGTTTTCCTAATAGTGTCAGCAGGACCTTGCTCAAAAATGGAGTGTGACTGTATGACCTGAGGTCGCTCTCTTCTCCGCCTGGATTCTCTCTGCCTGTCCTCTCGCTTCTCCTTTTTAGGTGGTGTGCGTGTCTCCTCTCTAAGTCTTTGGACAAATTACGGGACATGTTATACAGGCAGGCATAGCAGTATTGGCTTGGTGAACCATTATGTATAGTAGTTAAGACAGCCTACGTACTCATCTTTGCTTTTCCTGACTGAATGGACATTAGGCACAAAGGTTTTCTGTGAAAGCAATAATATAAATCTGATTTGAATGTGTTGTTCAACAGTATGTCTTTGTACACATATAGCTTTGCATTAGAGACGTTACACATCATACATCATAAAGTGTTAACATAACATTTGTAGTAGGCTACTTTTTCCATTTAGCTTTTGACTATGTTCCCAGTAGAGGCTCAGGGAGAGCAAGGAGACTGGTGACCTTTTTAAAGCCGCCTAGTGTGAGGTCTCTGGACCGCAGAGAGGTGAGCCTGCCTGGAGGAGGCGAGTTCAGTGATATGCGTCCGGCCAAGGCTCCCTTGCCGAGTGCGAAGGAAGACGGTCTAGGATTTGAGGCTCCCGGGTTAGCCACGGAATCGCCATCACCGGTGTCCGTCATTCTGAAAACACTCACAAACGAATCAAGTCAGAAAAAACTATAATACCGTTATGTAGCCTATCATCATGTCTGTTGTAAATGTCAGGAAGTCGACCATATACATATAGCCAGGCTACATAAAATAACGCCGTGGATAGACTATTAACGATCAATTACATTCGTTTAAAACGTTTAATCAATTCAATGTTAAACATGTAAACAAACATCCGTAAACAAACGTTCGCGCGCAGAACTGTCAACTGCGCAGCGTCCCAAAACACAAGCCTCCATTTTGTTGTGGTTATACACCGGTTTTGCGCATCGTCTCGGACCTTCTACACAAGTATAACCCGTGTATGGCTAGGTTGACATAGTATTCAGGCAGTACGTGTATGCAGACGCACTTGGAAATCGAAATCGCCATCTCACCTATTGTCTTTTCACCCATAAAGAGTTATCGTGTAGCAGTCCTGTCTCAGCTGATTGTAACATTGAAACCACATACTCCAGTCACGTGATCTCGCCGTCAGAAGTCGCACTGCCTAACAAAGTAGCAGTGCTTGTAATGGTGTTTTTGTTATAGAAAACCAGCTATAAGACTCATGCCAATTTTTCAAAGAACAAAATATGTCTCCCTTTAGAGTTCCACTTATTTGATTTTCTTTTATCCTACGAATCCATGGGGTGGCAGCATTTACCAATAAAAAAAATGCTTAGCCTTTACTCCCTTTTGTGGTCATGATGGCCATTGATATTCAAAATGACCAACATTTACAATCAGCATTCTCTGGTTTTACTGCCTAAAACATATAAGCTCAAAGTCGAAAGCCATACTGATTTATAGCAAAATAATATTGATATGTTTATTTTATTTTGCATTACGCATGCTGTGCGCATGGCATTACGTGAGGACAGGACCAAGTGATACTTTTACTCTGCATTTACTAGTTTACTTTGCTAGTTGAAATTCTTACTTTACTCTGCATTTACTTTGCTAGTAGGAATTATTTTATTTGGCATAAGCCTACCTTGCTATCATTTTCTTAAATGACTGCTGCAACATAAACTACCGTTATAATGGGTGAGCGTTAACATTTGAAATATGTTCAAAACTGAGCTTTCAGTTTCAGTTAGTTTATTTTACAGCCAATGTGTTCAATTATAGGTAGGGCAATGCATCGCTACAGCGTGGACGCTCGCGATGTATTTGGGGGAGGGTTTACTGTAGTTTAAAACGCACGCACGAACTTGGAAGTTTGCAAACATGCTGTCCTCTGGTCCAACTTGGATGCAGCCAGCGTAAGGGCGGTGCTTTGCTGAAGAAGAAAAGGCAACAGTTTAGTTGAAATAAATACGGTCCACACAATGACTGACGGTTATTCTTCAGCAAGACCAAGGAGGGATGAGTTTGACTAGAAGTTAAGTTTTGGAAGTTCTGGAACACAGTGTGTGGCGCTGTGGCAAGAGCGGTGCATTGTTGAAGCCATGGCCGCTCAGTGCGATTCCTTGAGCGGATACCTCCAACAGTCTGACCCGGGCTCCAACAGCGAGCGCAGCACTGACTCCCCTCTTCCCGTCTCAGAGGATGACACCGGTGGGCCCCCTGTCCCGCCAGACCCGGAGTGGACTGAGGAGAGATTCCGAGTGGACCGTAAGAAACTGGAGATCATGTTATTAGGTAAACCCAATCCTCTTAATCGAAAAAACCCAAGTACTGCTACTGTTGTAAAAAAAAGTGTACAAAACACAACGACAGCATCGACCAAGAGTAGCATTTACCTTTAAAAGTTTGTATACACAACACGCGGAGTTTTAGTCAGATAGATTTGGTAGGCCTATACAGAAGTGAAAAACATTGCGCAATTAAGTGAAAGAATTGGCTAAGTTTGTCTTTCTAAGTTTGTCTTTCTCTTAATTTGGCTAAAATGTTACATATTTAATTATATATTTTATTTATAAGCTACGTGAATGTAGTCAACTAGTCTACAATGACTCTTGAAGCTGTTAACCGTATGGTAGGCTACATCAAAGCTTGTAGAGCTAATTCAGGCTATTGACAGTTTTCAGGAGTCAATTTGTAGTTGCCCTGCTCGTGTGAAAAAAATGGTTGAATACAGTGCTATACAGTATCAGTTTATAAGTTATTATTTCCATTACAAATCGATAGGGGTCAGTGTGTACGTCTCCTTTCCCAGATCATCAACTGATCACTCTCCCTGATGAACAACTCTTCAGCATTCATTGTTTTCTCTAGAGTGTAACCTTGTCTATCTACAATGAGGGCAACACTCTAAGCCTTTATTATATACTAAACCATTATTATTCATAACCAAGGCTACTAGGCCTACAACATGAATAGCTTAGTTGACACCAACTCAACAATTTTCTTTCTTTCTTTATTTCTTTCTTTCTTTCTTTCATTCATCTGTTATTGCATTGGCCTAATTGCCTGCTTATCTAAAGCAATTGCGATTACTTCAGCAAAGGGGTCTTCATGCTGTTTCACAAGGGACGCACAACGCATACGTAAAATGTGTCAAGCTCTGTTGTAATTTTCTTTTGGCAGTATTTAGAATTTCACATTCCTTTAAAAGTCTCCTTGCTCTGGGTGGATCACTGTGGGGAAGTGAAGCCCCTCTCTGCTCTGGTTGTTAGCAAATGTTCTCATTCTCTGATTTGTGAAGTTGTACAGCACTTCTGTTGTTGTCGTCTATTTTCTGTGAGGTCTTTAGGTCCCAGGGGGAATTCCCAAGGAGTTTTAAAGTACTGTTTGTGGTCCTTGTGCCAAAACCTCTGGGCTGCAGTCAAGCAATGATCAATGAAATGCTTTAAAAAAGTCATTAGGAGATTGGTTCAGGTCAGGAATTAACTTCAGAAATCAAAGTCTGAAATGCAGATTCCTCCGTTAACTGTTTAGTCTCATCCGTCAGATTTTTCTTATCATAGGCACCTAACAACTGTGAGATGCCTAGACTCTCCATATTGCTGTTGTGTTAACAGAGATTCACATTGGCATTTGACATTCATGGTATTTGAGGAAAAGTCATTTCTGCTGTACACCTTTGATATGCGTAATGGTGAAAACAAAATTAATAATAGCTCATTGCTAATTTTACATGCTGAGGTTAATCTTTAATTAAATGGTTATTAAATAGTAATTACATTTCTTATTTCAAGCTGCACTTGGCCTTTGTTTTCCGCCTGACATGCAGATTTTAGTAATCATATAGCTAGACATACCTTAAAATAGAACAGTATGGGTATAGGTGCCTATGCATACTCCACTCCATATGTAAAAAAATAGGATAAAAGTAGAGAACTGCACCTACACAGAAAGTTTGAATAACAGCCTATTAAGATTTCATCTTCATTGCCCCAATGCTAGCAACCTGTCAAGAGTCAAGCCCAATCTATGTGTGTCCCCGGGCTTGGCATCAGTGTGTTCAAGTCTGGCTTGCTGTCTCATCTCATGTAGAGTTGCCTATGGCACAGCTCTGTGCTTTGCCCGCCTCTGGGCTAAGCGAGCACAATGAAGCCTTATGCTGATCGAATTAGAGATAGTGTTGACAAACCACAGGGAATTTAGTTTGGATTATGGATTGGCTGCAGTCCAGCCCTGTCTAGTAAGGAAAGACACCACTTTGTCATATCACCTCTGGCATTTGGACGATAGTGTTATCTTTGTGTATGTATCAGTGTTATTTCTGAGTCTAGATTATAGGGATTTCCCTAGAGGTTATGATACCTACATACCTACAACCTACAAACCTACAACCTACCTATACCTACATACCTACAAATAGCCAGTTGATTCTGTAACGGATCCTTGCCAGCACTGGGCCAAATCAGAGCCGGACCTGGACCAGGCCTGCTTCAGAACCAGCTGCCGTGTGGGTGTGTGCAGCCTGTCTTGAGGTTCTGTGGTAGACCTACAGTATCGCAGTCACAATCTCAGCTTAATTACTTCCTGCAGTTGAGATCCACAGTTGGGAACATGTCATGGCTATCATGCAGTCTCAGGACCAGATCTGACTGTGGTCCTCTCTGACAAGAATGCAGGCCTGAGGGTGACATGTCCAAATTGGGGCTAGATTGTGGCTAAATGGGATTCAGACAATGCTGGGCTTTACTCCCGAAACCTGCCCACAGTATTTAAAGAGCAATGTTTACCAATTGTGTGGTCCTGTCTAGGGCTACACAATTTGCAGCAAATATCTAAATGTTTTAGTGACAGATATTTCTGACAGATATTGTGATTGCGATTTGATGTGCAATATAATTTTTGAACGTCAAGCTTCAGTGTTTCAAGTTCTCAAGTTTCGTTTGAAGTTGGGCCACTTCTGATTGCTGAGCATGCCTAGTGCAGAAGCACAGCACTTATGTGAAGTGAGCTGCACTGTCTGTCACGCAAGGAGGATGACATGAATAAACATCATAGATGTGACAAGAGTAACTATTGGGACAGTTGCAAACTGCACGATTAGCTTTGCAAATTGCAGTAGTGCAAATTGTGTTTTCGGTTAAAAATCGATTGATTGTGCAGCCCTACTAAATCAACACAGCTTCTTTGAGGTTCGTTTTCACAAAATTAAGATGTATTCATTTCAAACTCAGTTAAAACTTTCCACCCAGAACCTGTCCACCTTTTAGGCGGATACATTTAAATAAAGACTTTGAATTCATGTGCATCTGTGCCCCAGGAATACTGCCATTAAATTGGGGCCAAATAACATGGGCTCATTTCTTTTGATAACTTCAGTGAAAAAGTCTGTTAAAATAGAAAACTGGGATGCACACGACGCTTGCCCTTTTTTGCAATGCACTGAAATGTCAGGTTTCAGTGTGGGAGTCTCTTCAAAGAAGACGGCCAGCAGGCATTATGACTCCACTGTTGAGCTGTGTTGGTTGGAACCAAAAGTCAATTCTTACAGGAAGGGGAAGACTGAGACAGACTGAGCACTGTGAGTAGTCACTGCCAGGTCACTCTGGACCCAGGAGACATAGTGATGGCATTACCAGATGATGGGAAGTTAAAGGTGCAGAAGGCTGTTGATGTTGGCACAAATGCCTCCATATTTGCAATATTGATGTAAGTCTGTCAGGACTAGGGGTGGGCGATATGGACAAAAAATAATATCTCAATATTTTTTGTGATTTTGACGATAACGATAATTAGTCGATATCCTTTAAAAAACTGTTTTTAAAAGTCCGAGTTCCTTTACAGCTCATTATTTATGAATAGCATTATTACAATAATAACCAATAACCTAACCTATGACTTTTTAACCAAACCAATGCATTGTCACTCTATGACACATTTCCAATTCTGCCCCCACTTGTTTGTGTGGCAATGACATGGTCTAGCCAGCTACATTACAGAGGACAGATAGGCCTGACAGTTTCCCAAGAGAAAGTCTGAAGCTGAAGTTCCTTTCAAACCTTTACTTAGGTTTCACCAGAGCCCGTCTATGTCCTTATTAGACATTCTCTGGTTTCACTGTAAAACCAAGCAGACCTTACAGAATAGAAACTAATGCATTAGCTTATGGCTAATGTATATGAGAAATCCCATAGAAATGCTAATGGTTAGCATAATCGATAAAAGTTTATATTTAGAGCAAACTTCAGTCCATTTACAAAAAGGTAACATAAGAAGATTTCTTTGTTAACAACTGACTATTAAAATACTCAAAGGCTAACCTAATGTTTACATATAATACCGTGACTTTAACTCATCAATGCCACTTGAATGAAGTAGCCGCACAAAATAAACATTAGGCTGCGTGTGACAACGTGGACCACTAGCAATCACGTGACTTGCTCTGCTGCAGCCAGGGGCTTCTCTCGCATTCACCTCCTGGCCTAGTGAATGTATGGGGGTTCAATGCATGATTTCGAGTGTTTTCCCCCTAAGTAATTTAAATACCCCCATTTAAATTTAAATGTCCTCGATAATGTCAATTTGCACATCATTAAAACAGCAATCACGATATTATCGCAGACGATATATATCGCCCACCCCTAGTCAGGACTATGATAAGGTAGTACATTTAACTCTGTGTTTGGCACATTTTTAGTTAGATTTTGAATGTTTGGCAGATGGGGTTTTAAAACATTTTTTTTAAAGGTTAGGACACTTTTGTGGTCCTGGGAAATGGAAATAAAAAACAAGGTACAAAGAATGCACTACAGTAATTGCGACACATTATTCTTCTGATCTCTCCAAGGTTAAGAAATCATTTTTGACACCTAAAACAACATGGGTATTGGGCCTGGCACTCTTGTGCAGTTGAGGGGGAATGTGTGATTCAGTCTGGGCTCGGAGTCCAAGGGGCACTTTGCTCTCTCTGGGATGTGTTTGTGTATATGTGTGTGTGGCACTGCAATGACTCACTCATACACTGAGTATGTGTTTCCTCTACTGGTTCAGTCCTCTCTGAAGTGTCCTCGCTCTCTCCCGTACTACTCTGTATGTGTGTGTGTGTGTGTGTGTGTGTGTGTGTGTGTGTTTGTGTGTGTGTGTTTGTGTGTGTGTATGTGTGTGTGTGTGTGTGTGTGTGTGTGTGTGTTTGTGTGTGTGTGTGTGTGTGTGTGTGTGTGTGTGTGTGTGTGTGTGATTCTAAATGGGTATGTATGTACTCTGGATGGATACTCTTTTCACACATGCATCCCACTCACTCTGCAAAATGATGCCTTTTGATGTAACACTAGTCTGCAGTTTCAATTAGTTATTTTCTTTAGACTGTCTAGTTCAGTGTTCGTGTCACCACCCAGATGTGTTTTACTGCATGTGAAAACTGTATACAGATAGACTGTTTTCCAGGCTGTGGAAATTAGAATACACATACTTAACAAAATAACCCTGACCTCTGGTACCAACTCAGACATGATATTTCATTATTGCAGCTATTTTTTGCATGTGCCCATACGCAGTTAAGAATAACAAGCCTCTTGGGGAATTGTGGGATATTCGGAGTCTTCTGCAAGGCTATTCCACTCAAGCTGAAGCACAGAATGACTCATTCTATTAAACTCTTGGTCTTTAGCGTCTCTCTGTCCAGAGGAGAACTGGGCACATCTTTGAGCAGAAGGAGAGGGATGAGTCTGGCGAAAGCAAAGCTATCTTTGCTCCAAACGAGACCAAGTGGCATTGGCACGTGTTCAGAGAAATGTTTGGCTAACTCGCCATCCACGTTTTTAACCACCATTACTTTACATCCCAACAACCCAGGAACTTTATAGCCTCTGGTGCCCCTATATAACAACCTGTTGCTACAACATTGATAGCTGCTATGGAGCGATTATGGAAAACATTGGAGTGTTTTTCGTTGGCGGTTGGCATTGCATGGGAAAATAACATGTGCACAAACACACACCCACACACTCACACACACACACACACACACTTGAGCTAGCCAGAAACACTGATGAGCTGGGATGAATGAAGCTATGTGTGCTTGTTTATGAGCAGTGGGATTTGGAGAAGGTCTTGTTATCCTAGGTTATTTTCACTCTGGCATTAGATGTCGTGAAAAGTCCTTTATTTGTTTATTTCACGTTCAGACAGCCGCTGAGCGTCCATCAAGTCTGAACTTTCTCACCATCTGAACAGAGAAATAAAATAACAACAGAAAGGCAGGAATGAAACGGGCAAGTTCCAGAAATATTTTTCAAAAGAGAGAAAGAGAGAGAGTTAGTGAAAATGCTGTCAAAAACTGAAGAAAATATCTTGGAGCTGAGTGAGAAAGCTGATGAGGTTGTTGGTAAAACTGTATGTGAATGGTCATGCCAATAAATCCATGATATGAATCGAGAGTGAGACAGAGAGAGACTACTTCTGAGAGAATCAGACACGAGACAAACAGAGAGAGGGATAATCAGAGATGCAGGAGGAGGCAGTCTGATTGTTGAGAGAGGGATGTTTATGGGAGAGAGAGAGAGAGGAAGAAGGAGGAATTGTGACTGTGTAAGAGAGGGTGTGTATGTAAGTGTACACAAGAAAAGGAAAACTAATGATTATATGCATGTTGTGTGTGAGAGAGTGAAAAAGAATGAAGTGAGTGTATAGGTGAATGTGTCTGTGTGTGTTGGAAAGAGAGTGTGTGTGCGTGTGTGTGAGAAAAGGAGAGAGAGAGTGTGTGTGTTTGTGTGTGTGTGTGTGTGTGTGTGTGTGTGTGTGTGTGTGTGAGCTTTTGAGTGTGTGTGTGAGAGAGAGAGAGGGCAAGAGCATAGGGCTTTTGTGTGGTGCCGTCCGTCTGTGTCCAGAAGGGTTCATCTCTGAGTAGTGGGGTGAATGAGGGAGCGGGTGCAGGACAGGAAGTGGGTGCGTGTGGAATGTGAGGGGGGTTGCTCCTCCTCTGGACCAGGGCCTAGGGAAACAGGAGACGGACGCCGCAGAGCAGCACCAGCACTCTCCCCTCATCATCTCCTCCACTTCTATCTCTTCATCTCCTCTCCTCTTCTCCACTCTCCCCTCTCTCTCTCTACCCCCTTTTCTCTCATCTCCTGTCTCCTCTCTTCATCTGTCCTTTCTCTCATCTTATCACATTCTCCTCTCTTCTCTTCTCCATTGGTCCTTCTCTTCTAATCTTTTCTCCTCTTTCTTTTTCTCTCCTCACCTCTCTCTCGCTACCCTTCTCCTCTTCTATTCTCCTTTCCTATCCTCTCTTCCTCTCCTCCTCTCTCTTCCTCTTTTCTTATCTTGTTCTCCTATTTCCTTTAATCGCCTCTTCTCTCTTTCCTCTCTTTTATCCCTCTATCCTCACCTTTCTCTTTTCCTTCCCTTTCCTCTCCTCTCCTCATCTCTCTTCCGTCCGTGACCTGGCCAACCTCTGTTTGTTTAGCTTTGTCCATTAGATTTGTGTGCTGCATTGTCCTCTCTCCCCTAAGAATCCCCGTCACTCACTTTCCTCAATTTCCACTGAACTATTTAACATCACAATATCACAGCAATGAAGAACCAGAGCTGGAAAATTCCATTTTTGACCTTCCTTGGAAAGTTGTTACAGATTCAGGTGGAAACACACACAAACACACACACACGTGAGTGCACACACACACAGACAAACATAAACACACACACAAATATGTAAACACATACACTCACACACAAACACACATACCGAGCGAAGGAGAGAGGGAGAGAGAGAGAAGGAGGGAGGGAGGGGGTGAGAGACCAGGAAGTCCTGGTTAGTGTCGGTTGGCTGGGCGACCTGGGGGGAGGAGGAGGAGGTGGGTGGATTCCTCCCTGTGTTGGCAGCGCATAATTCACAGCAGCTGTTGGAGAGGCTGAGGAGACGCTGCTCCGGGAAGTTGGCTCTGACCGGAGACTGTTATGACAAGAGATGGAAAGAGCCCCATTACAACCCTAGCTACTTTGGCCTTCTTGAGAGGTTAAAAACAAAACAAAAAATGCTCATGTTGTTTTTCCTCTGCAAAATGTGAACTGGTAACTTAGTGATGTGGCTTAAAGCATGGTATTTTTTGAAGTAGAGTGTCTGTTATTATTTCATAAGTAAACAGAGACGTACTGTATTATTACATATTTGTTTAAACCACTTGTTATTGAGAATTTTTTCGTTGTTTTTACTGTTTTTTTATGTGTGGCCATTATTTCTGTGTAAATGAAAGCATCTTGGACTTTTCCCAATAGAAAAATATCATTTGGCATTAGAATGACAAAAAGTTTGCAGGCTTTTACAGCGCAATAAATAACAATAAGCCCATTTAACACCACAGATTCTTTTGTTTTTTTATTTGGAATTGGGATCACTGGTGGTGGCAGTATGTTCATCATAACATGTCAAAACAAAAACTACAATTTTAGTACATTTTGAGTTTCTGGTAGTTCCCTGATATACTGTACATGCATCAGTCATTGTAAAGACATACAAAGGTATACAAAGCCACAAAGATATTTTTTGAACGTTTTATCAACTGTGTGTGGTATTGACCACCCATTTAGTCCACACCCTCTATGTCATGTCTGTGGAAAAAAACATCTTTGTATCAGCTGCTTGTATGTGTTGTCATCTTTGTTTTCCTTTTCTGTCAAGAAAATGTATGTCTAAAACTAAAAGTTTCAGAGTTTTGGTTCACCATTTCCTGTGGTAGTTAGCTTGCCGCATAGCCCGCATTATTTAGCAGAGTCTCCAACTGGAGCAGAGCGTTTTAATGGTTTCTCAATGAGCTTCATCAGTCTGGCTCTCTCTCTCTTAGCGGTCCCTGTGCTAATGGGTACTGCGACTTCATACAGCAGGGACCTGCCGGCCCAGAGTGGATTCTTATGCCCTGGGGTCACACCTTTGCCAACACACTGAAGCCATTTGTTATACGCAGCTCACTTCACTCACGCCAGCCGCACAGACTGTTTTATCATCATTTCTAAAAACAAATACTTTCCCCCTCTCTCACATCTGTGCCTGAAATGCAGATTTAAATGACTGGGGTTTGTTTGTTTTTTAAGTAAATGTGCAGAAACACTAGGTTGTATTTTTAAGAACGCAGGTGTGATTTGACAGTCACTTCACACCTGTACTGAATGAGCTAGGGCAGATTTATTTTTAACAGCATGCCTGCTGACTAGTAATTCACTGGCGCAGACCTCATACCACATATCATATGAGGCATGATGGTATCTCTGGATTCAGACTGCCCTGTACAGACACGGAAAATTCAATGTTATAATGAAATAGTGAAAATAGGACTGTGTGAACCTCCTTTTTGTTTAGACTTAGATGCTGACAATAACAATAGACCCAAAAGGAATGCAAAAACCATAAAAAAACCCAACAACATTTAACATAGCTGATGTTATGTACAACATAACTGATGTCTTTTGGCAATATAGCTGGCTGTGTCGTGTGCCCTGCAAGCTTTTATTACATTTCCGCGACATGATCTGACCCTGAGCTCAGAAAAGAATAGTGCACAGCTTGCGTTATTTGGAATGACAGGTGTATTGATCTGTCAATCACATCAACATCACAAGTAATTTGAGGATGAGCACTAGAAGTAGTAGAAAATTGTTGCACACTGTTACTTTAACAACAGCAACATTTTTGGAATACCCATGGATTTCTCATAAATGGAAAAAATTATATTGCATCACTTTCCCATCACTTTAGATAGCATCTGTTTGCTAATATAGACATGCTCTACTCTAGTCAAATGTCTATGATGAGACTCTTTGGAGTGTTTGTGGTGTAAATGCATGACTGATACTTTTGTTTGTAGTATATGATGTTTTAAACAGCCTGTTGTTTATGGATCGTAAAAACCATTAGGACATGCCTCGCTCAGTGTACATTATGTAGTGAATCCATTACAGCATCACAGCTGACGACATGCGGTCCAACAATTATAAAGCCAGCAAATCCCGTTCTGCTGGAACCTTGACCAACCAGGACGGAACATTGCACATCTGTGAGTTTGTTTTTGTGTTGCTAGGAAACAGCAGACATTATTTTTCCCCTTTCGAAGCCCACCGCGATGAGGCTAAAGCTGTCAGGAATATAGGGTCCTCTACTCTTTCATTCTCTCTCTCTCTTTTTCTCTCTGACTGTCTCACATCCATTTATCTCTCTATCTTTCCATTCCCTACTCTCACCCTTTCCATCATCCTTTCTTCCCCCCTTTTTTCTTCTTGCATACCTTTTCATCTTTCTTCTCCTCTTTTCTCAGTATGAATGACTTTACACATCTCAATCACTTCATCCTTCTCTCTCCCTTACTCTTCTGGCCAACCTCTTTCTTTATCTCATCCTGCCATCTGTCTTTGTTCCTCCCCCAATCACTTGTTGCTTTGTCTCCTTTTCCATATCCATCTCTCTCATCCGCCTCTCATCTCTCTCTCTCTCTCCCTCTCTGAGTTGTTTATCTCAGCAACCCCTCTCTGTATATCCCACAGTGGACCACACTAATGACCCCAGTTAACCACAACCACATCGCTGATTGCCAATGCTTGAATGTCAAAGACAGTCGCGCATTTTCATGCTTGTGTGTTGTTTTGCACCGCTAACTTCCACGACGGCTTGAAATCATTTGTCTGGACGGCCCTCTCCAGGAGTGATATCACTGGAAACGCACCGCGCTGGTACCAGCCGAGAACAGCCAACTCAAACACGTCTCAGTACCGTTTTTCGCTTGATAAATACGCCGCGCTGGTATTTCCGAACTGACGCAGCTGGTTTTGATAGGAGCCCATGCAGAAGACATCTCTTCATGTGCTTTTGGTTACCTGCTGGGGTCGGACTGTTTGTGCCCACCGGCCATTTGCAACCAATTGCGATTTACAGCAATGTTCTGTACTCCTTCCTGACAATGATTAGTTCTGATCCGTTCTGATTCTATGATCAGACACAACTGATTCCAGGTTGAAGTTATGCTTACATTCAGCCATTTGGACACTTCCGTAGTATAGTTGATTGATATTGCTGATTGAGAGAATAGCAGAAAGCACTGTCATGTCCTTTCTGTACTCAACGAGTCAGATCAGTGATCTACTGTATGATAGATGTTATTGAGAACACTTCAGAAAATAGGGACCAAGTTTTGTTTTGTGAAGTTAATCACTATGATGGAATCAGCATGCTCCGTTGTTCCCATAGCATCAGCAACAATAATGCGCAATGATCTTTCCCATTATAAAACTAAAATAAGCGGATCAGTGGGAATGCCAGGATTCCCATAAAAACCTTCCCTTGCAGATTTTCAGGCTAACCAGCCATGATGGCACCCCAGCATCCTCCACAGCGAGGCTGGGTTGCCGAAGCTCACCGCCGCCTTGGCAACAAACCACACTGGCCGTGTGGTTGGCAGCAGACGGAGTGTGGCCGGACGACAAGGCTGAGCTTTTGTGTAAAGCTGTCAGAGATGGTCAGCTATTGTCTGGAGTCTGGACACCTCTCTGCTGCCCAGAAGCGTGGAGTGTTTTTTTATTATTATTATTCCCCCCACCCAACCTTCCATCCATCCAGTCATCCACCAAACCTTCCATCCATCATCCATTCATCCATCTATTAATCAATAAATTCCGCTCATCGATATTCTTTAAAACTTTTACAAGGGAGAAACTGAGACACTACTTTCTTTCCAACCCATACATTTCAACCCAGTGCTTTGAGGACTGTCAAGGAAGGTTTTACCCACTACATATTGGAAGGTGCTGTCTTTTAGCACACTAGTTCTCATTCCTTGTTCTGTAATCTTCATCTTACTTTGCTAGACTTCCCTGACTGAATCTATCAGTGGCCCACTGTATTGAACACAGCTGGTTTAGCTTGTTTAGCATCCTACTTACTTGGATACAGGAATAGATAGCTGCAAGATGTGTAGGGCATGAGCAATTCAGAACTTGGATTGACAACCTCGGTTGTAGATCGTTAAAAGGGAGTCAACATTTGTCCTTTTTTGTATTCTTCTGCCTTTTATCTGCAAAGTGATTGAAGCAACACGCTTGGCGTTGTGATTGACAGGGTCTCAGCATTTGTCTTGCACCCCATAATTTAGTTGATTTATTCTCATATGATACATGGTGTACTGTGTGTGCATAAGACAGATGTGTGGGAAAGAGGAAGATCGCCCTGCAGACTCGATCGCTAGCTTGCTCGCTCGCCTTTGACTGCCAGCGATAAGACGCTTGAGATTAGCAGCTGCTCTTGTTGCTGTTGTTGTTGTTTGTTAGAGCCAGAATGCTTTTTTTCATTAGAGAAGAGGGAAATATGGAGTTACAATAGATGGTGTAAAGAACAGCTAATGTCCATGCAGAGTTAGTATTCGTTAGCGTATATAGATTTGGATTTGTTGGCCTTTAAAGCATTTCTCTTTCTCACTCTCGCTCTCGCTCTCTCTCTCTGTCTCTCTATGTGTGTGTGTGTTTGTGTGGAAGGGTGTTTATGAATACCTTGTGGTTTTCAGCATTGATGTGCAAGATAGTCTGTTAAAACAGCAGGTATTTGGTAGGCCAAGGTGTAATATAACCTTTATTGACCATACCAATTCACTTTTGGCTCGAACTGCTCTACAAGGAATCTTAAGACATAAAATACACGTTGTTAGGTAGGACATGGAGGATGAATTATACTAGTGGCCGCTTGTTGGACTGATAGGTGTGCTTTAATATGAGTATTTTATAAGAATTATCTGCCTAAAAAAGCATACAACACAGTCCTGCTTTAATAATGGCATAATTCACAAGTAAACCACAGTTTAAATGAGAAATGAATTACATTTATACTCACGCAGTTATTTCCACAGCTGGCATCCAAACACCCCTCAGCACTGTTATTCTATTTATTTTAACTTACTCTTGTTTTAACTAAGTACCCTGCACTTGAGTTACCCCCCATCCAAACACACACACACACACAAACACACACACACACACACACAAACACACACACAGAGACACACATTACTGTGTTCAGATGCCTTTTGGGGCATTTTATCCGAGTCTTGTGGTCCTGCAGGACTGACTCAGCTGGTGCCGGCGGTTTTGGGGGCAATATTCAGCCAATCTGCTCCCAAAAAAACTGCCTTGTAATTGGCCCGTTATAAATAAACCTTTTATACAGCACCGGGTTCCAGCAAGCACTCTGGAAGGCAGAGATCTGCGTCGGATTGGAACCTTGTAAGGATGGCAATGAGGTTATGTTTTTGTGGTGCTCTGTACTGTTTTGTAAGTGACCGGATGAAACTTCATATTTCAATTGGGCCCACTTGTGTTTTCTAACTTTTCTGGCTTATTTGGTGTATTTGCCAAACATTCAATTTTGTCTGACATGTTGAAGCCTTTCATGAAAATGCAACTCCAAAAATCCTGAAATCTGAAGTTGACATCATTTGACACAAATGGTTGACATTAGAAAAGAAAAACTTGGGGCTACCTAACTATAATAAAAAGTAATTGGTAATTGGAAAAATCAAGCCCAAACCTCAGAGTGTTTGTTGGAAGGGGCTGGTTGGCAGGCTAGGCAAGTGCTGACAGTCAGGTCTTAACTCTGCTCCCCCACGCACCTCGGCTATCTAACCCAGTGGAGTAATACTGACCAGTGTTCTTTGAGAGCAGACCCACCACTGCATCTCTGCTATCTAACCCAGTGGAGTAATACACACCCACCATGGCTACAGGCCTTTGTAGAATACTCCAGGTGTGTGAGCTGTAAGTAAAATATTTATTAAAATAACAGAATGCCCCTTTATAGCGTTCACTTTTGACTGTACCTCCTTCATATGTTGTATGTGCTATATGGTGTATTCTATGACTACATAACCCAAGATGAGAAGGCGCTCATCAAAACCTTCCTCTGAGTGCAATCACTGCCACATGCTTTGTGGTAGAGTAGATTAAAAATCCAGCTTTTTTATCAGTCTCTTCTTGATGCATACCATTGCCTCACTAGAGCTGAACTTGGATATAGTGCTTGGACAGTCTTAAATGAGTGTGTTTGGAGTTTTTTGTATTCTTGTCTAAAAATACAGTTTGGAGTCGGAGTTTTGCTGGATTTTGTCAGGCAGCACTGCACATTTGGCCGGACGTGTGGGTGTGATGAGGGGGTGAAACTGGTGTGCGCGTGACTTGGAGTCAATTTCTTGGAGACTGTCACACTCTGATGATAACCCCATCATCTGCCTATGGTTAAGCTCTTTAGAGAAAGGCTGGAACTGCTCAAAACTCAGCGTGGCAGTGCTCTGGGGACAGAAGCTGAATGGATCATGATCTGTGTTGGATAAGGCTGAAGGGTTAAACTAAAGTCTAACTGCTACAGACATGTGTCTAACTCACCTAAAAAGAGAACAGCAGCCTGATCAGCAACATTTGTTAGAATAATGTTTTGTTTTTTATTCTAATGCTGTGTGAACCATCTATCTATTTCTCACATACATTATTTTTACTTGTATCACACTTTGAATGAATGACAGTTGTAGCAGCTTAACTGTTTAAATAGTTTTGTGATATTTTTTCACTCATATCATAAATGTGGTGGTTAAAAAAGGCAGGAACATACATGTATATGATGATTAGCTTTTTGAAACAATTAATTAAAAAAAAATCTTGTTGTTCTTCTCTGCAGCTGCCACAGAGGGAAGAGCAAATGGAGGAGAGGACTTCTTCCAGAAGGTACAGTAGGAGCACTTGCTCTAGCTCAATGCTTCTCTGGCATCCCTTTACCCTTACCTCTCTCACCCAGCTGCCAATAAAGTAGGTCAGAATCCACAGCAGGCACATGTCCAGTACAACCTGCAAATGTGCTGCATATGCCCATCAGCCTGTCAGTATGGTCACTAGAGTCAGGCTTTAGTACCACGCTTATGGGTCAGCTGTTGAGTGTCTGCGATGTGTATGGGCATCAGACTCTGAAAGGTTTGGTCGGACATTCTAATCCAGTACACTTTTTCCTCAAATTCAGCGAACCGCTTGTCATGGCCATCAACACTGTGCATCAGAAGCACAGAAGGGAGGGGTAGAATTGGACTAGCCTGTTGAGCTCAAATGACAACCTTTCATCAGAATCACACACTAAACCTTTAATTCTCGCTTGCTGAAGTGGGACTTTCACACTGATTTTATGAGTCGGTTGTCAGGCTTGTCTTTCATTTGAAATCCCCCCTTAAACGCTTGTCGTCAGTGGGCATCGGCAGTGTTGAATGGCAGAGCAGGAGTAGGGGGTTGATTGGGCTGGTTGCACTTGAAGATTGAGTTTCACGTTTGAGTGCTTTGAGGTGGGGGGGGGTAGCCTGGTGACCTGACACACTCAACAGAAGTCACGACATTATATGAAAAACAGGTCTGCTCCTGAGTCTTGGTCGAGGACTGGAGGTAGCCAAGCAAAGCACCGGGTGCGTGTTTTTATTCTTTCGGGAGGCTGGGATGGAAATGGCGAATAAGCTTTTTTTGGGATGAAGGAGGGTGGTGGGGGGTGCTGTACTGAGCTCACAGACCTAATTGGCGCAGAGTGGACAAACACAACTGGGCAGCCAGGTGAATGTGGGTGCCCCAGACGCAGGCAAGGAGTTGAGAGGAGACCCAGAGACCTAAATGTGACCATTTGCACCCGGTCGACTGTGCCACCGCAGGCCAGAGAGAATGAAAACACCTTTAAAATAAACACCTACATTTTCGTTTTTTATGTTTCTTTTTTTTATTATTATTATTTTCACCCTGCTGAGTGACCAGTATGTCCATTTCACACACACAAAAAAATCCAGTGTGTGTGCAGGAGCTCTGGGGGTCTATTATTGGTGTGAAGTGGAATTTGTGTGGGAAAATAAACGTGTTTTGGGGTGGGGGGTGGGAATGGATTACTGGGGGACTGGGTGTGTGTGGGGGTGTTACTGCCAGACGGCCGAGCTCTTGACACAGGTTACTTTTGGCTACTGCTGCTGCCCCTGAGACCCTGGAGGCCTCCATGTGCTCTCAGACGCAGCGGATTCTCTCGAGCCTCACATTTACACATGTCAATCCGGCCCTTTCCAAATAAACGGCGCTCCCGGGCATGTCATGCTACGTATATTTGTAGTTTGTCAGTGGAATTAGTCGCTGTTGAGTGGAGGATTTGCTGAGGAGCCCGAAATTGCCAGGCTCCTGTTGCAGAGCGAGGGGCTCGGATGTGGAAGGTTCCAGAAGAATTGCCAATTTGAGTAGTGAAGCAGTGATGCGCATGGCTAGGGTGTTTTTACTTCTCTCTTGACATTGACATGGCGTAGGTGAAAAGAGATCCTCAATCCAAACAGTCTCCTCTGCACAACGTGAAAGCAGAACGTCGCTGTGAGACCTTGACAAATTGATGTCCAATTATTCAGAGCATAACTAGAGATGGGTTTTGATTTTTACCACAGGGGAGGTGTGTGTGTGTGTGTGTGTGTGTGTGTGTGTGTGTGTGTGTGTGTGTGTGTGGTTCAAGGTATGGCAGCGTTTAAAGTGATTTCCCCTTTCTTTTTCATTCGCTAAAAAGACAAGGCTTGAAATGTAATCTGTTCTTGACGTTGATATGCACCTGGTTCAGACGTCTACAGCTGGGTGTCAATGGAATACACTGAACCCCCCCCCACCCCCCCCACACAAAATAAATAGCTGACTCAGCATTCCACGGTAGAATGCTCATATTCATTGGCTCACTCGACCCCCTCACCCCCCACCCTGGTCACCGGATCGGACCCCAAAAATCACCCGTGTTTTCAATCACAACACCGGAGTTCCCGCCGATCTCGGCCGCGATCCCCCGCCCGCCCCATCTCTCCCTCTCACCCAAGGCCACGCCAGAGGCCATGCTGAGCCGCTTACACAATGGAGGGATTCAGCCGTGTTTACGCTCTCGCTGTGCGTGCCCGAGATTTTCAGGGGGGCCACCTTCACCTTCAAAAACGAAAATAACTAAACCTCTTCTCGGATCCCTCTCAACCTCTCACTCTCCTAGTCACAAACGCAGCCAATGTCAGGACCATCTGTCTGTAGGTGCTGAAGCTTCAGTGTAGTTGGTTCAAGGTCGCTTTGGGGTTGGGGTTGGGTTGGGGGGGGGGTCATGCTGTTGTCTGATTGTTGTTCTAAGTCAGTGCTCCCAGAATCATCTTGGTCTTAGGGAGATCTCACATACCTTCCAGTTCTCGGCAAGCTTTTGATAAACGTTCAGTTTCAGGTTCTGGCAAGGTTGTGGTTGTTCAGAGTGTTCAAACATGTTGAAAGAAGTTTCAGTGTTCAGTGATCAGTATGCTGACCAGGCATGGGCTAATACCACACTGCTAAGTAAACGCATCCTCGCTAATCCAAAGACGGTGTAGATCATTTGCGTCTCAACAGTCTCTGAACCTGAAGCATTGTCAACCCTTTCCGCATATTCAGTCCAGTTACGTCATTACTGGACATTCTATGTCAAACCCAGAATGCCATAATAGAAGTTTATTTATGAAATACAGTATGTAAAGCTAAAAACTACTACAGCTGAAGATTTATCAAAGTAGTCATCCGCTGCTGAAGGTACCTACCTAAAATAGAACTGAATTATAATCAACCTGTCAACAGTGGTGACTTTGGAGTTTGTTACAAAACAATCGACGGCTTAAATTCGTTTTTCGGGTTAGCACAATGTGCCACTCAAAAGGGTCTTGTTGTGTGTAGGGTTCTAGGTGTGTGTTTGTTTGTTTGTTAACTCTCTCTCTCTTGCTCTCGCTCTCTATTACTGTGTGTGTCTGTGTGTGTGTGTGTGTAGGTGTGTGTGTGTGTGTGTGTGTGTGTGTGTGTCTGTATTCTTCTGTATTGTCTGCTTCTCTATCTGCTGTTCTGCTTCGGTCTATTCTACTTCTCTATCTCAGGACTCTATACTGTGTGCACCCAGTCAGTGTTGGTGATGAAAGGGTCATGCCAGCGTGGCTGTGGATACTCACCCAAGCAATAGAGCATCTGAAGGGTCCAAGGGGAAAGTACAACACTGTGGTTTGCATGGTCAGGTCGTCATAAACACCATTCATCATGCATGAAAATGTTAGGGATAGTGTCTAATGTTTGGACCTTTCGGGAAGAATGTTGGAGCTGGATTTGACTTCAACAACGGACTCATTTTCACAAAACTGAGGCTTAAAACAGTGGTTTTGGGTTTTATTTGTTTTACAGGTAAATACAGCCTGCACTGGCAGAAAGGCCAACATTGTCTCTGATTTCCGTCATTATTCAGTCTAATTCCAACAAATTCATATAATTCAAATGGCTGTGAAACTCAATCGTTTTGATATTCAACTTGCGTTAATTCTCTGCTGAAATTACTTTCAGGTTTTTTTTTTGTCCACCTGGAATAAAGGCTTGAACCGCGAAACAAAATCCTTTTGTGTATATGGTCGTAAAATCGCTCACGAACTAACTCGTGTGGCATTCTTTTCTTTGCAGATCTGGCTAATCTCTCAACCTTTGGCTGATATTAAAACAAAAACATTTCACATGTGTTATGGATTTCGGACATGCAAAAACAAATATCACGCGTCCGATAGGATCGTCCAGAACATTTGGTATAGTCTGGGCCGTAAAGTCTCTCTCAATCTCTTGTGTGTCACTTATTCACGTGTGCTAATGGAAAATAGGTTTCGAGGACCTCGTTTCCTGTGGGTTTCAGCAATCCCCCCCCCCTCCTCCCTCCCTCACCCTCCTCCTCAACCCCTCGACACCCACGCCCACGCCTGGACATGCCTCAAGGCCTTGGTGAGGTGAAGTGGTCACAGAAGATGAGGACTTCAGGGAAAGAAAGAGAGGGAAAGAAAGAGAAAGGGAGAGAGAGAGAGAGAGAGAGAGAAAGTGAGTATGCAGGCCTGGAGAAGGAGCACCATGTGTTTTCCGATCGCTGTTCGATGAAACCTAATCCGTCTCCAGTGACAACAAGATCATATGGAAGCACTTTGTCCAGGACTGCAGCATCAGATCTAGCCCCGTCCTTACCCCGCTAGATGTGTGTGTGTGTGTGTGTGTGTGTGTGTGTGTGTGTGTGTGTGTGTGTGTGTGTGTGTGTGCGTGCGCGTGTGTGTACATGTGGGTGTGTGTGTGCGTGTGTGTGCGTGTGTGTGCGCATGGTTGTGTGTGTGTGCGTTTGTGGGCGTGTGTGTGTGTGTGTGGGGGGGGGGGGGGGGGGGGGGTAACTTGACTGACTCTCATCCACATCCTTCATTCTCCATTCAGTGTCTATCTGTGTTTTGAGTTGCGCTGGTACATCAGAGTTATTTTTCAACCGAAGCTGTGGCTTTTTCCAAAACAATCGGCAGGGTTTTTCCCAAGGCCTGGGAGGGAAATGAAGGGTGTGTGAATCTTAAAACTAGTACAGCTTTATTTAATTTATGTAACTTTTTTTTTTTGTATCGTGAAATCTCCCACTGAGTCTCACAGCGATTGGGAAAAGGGAACTGGCATCACACTGGAGTATCCCGCAAGTGCCCCTGTCCTCCCACCTCATGCTCTGACCAACGGAAATAAACGGGTGTTGGATCACTCTCAGAAAATGTAGGAGGAGGGTCGAAGAAAAAGACAAAAAAAAAAAAAAACGTCTGAAAACAAAAACATTCGTCGTCTCCATTAAAAATAGATGCGGCTGATGGCTGGAATGCACCGTTCATGAATCACTCAGGGACTGAGACGTTCTGAGATCATAGGTTGTTCAGAATGGCTAATACAGCCTCATCGAGGACTATGAGTGGGTGGTGGGGGCGGTGTAGGAGTCGGTGATGGTGGTAGTCACTGACTGGTGTGGGAAATAGATGCTATTGTTGCCTGTTGTTGTTGCCTTGGCATCTCACACACATTTGTGTGGGTGTTTTCCTTCATCAGGCATCTGTCTTTAATCAGAGGGCAAACAGTGATTCTCTTCCCAGAGTAGCAGAAATAGTTTTGTCATGCTATACATAGCCTAAAACTGTTGCACCAAAACGAATAGGCTCTCCAAGCACACTTGCATATGCATTTCATAATCCAGTCTGAAAAAAAATAGAATCCATCTGTAAATTCTCAAAGAGTCATTTTTCATTTTGTTTATTGTCTTTTGGTGGTGCAAATGTGGACGGCTGATTAAAATCGTTTGTGTCTTTATATCGTGTTAGCGGTTTGCTAACAAAGATGAGCAAGGGTAACAGAGGATATGGAGTGCCAAGCATAATCTCAAAGATGATTAATTTAACTCAAGTAATATTCCATGGAGGTTCCATTTAGATCAGAGTATTCCAAGGACTACAATGTGAACCAGATTAATATTCCATGGAATCCCGTTTAGATCAGAGTAATTTTCCACAGACTGCTATTGGAATGCCAACAGGTCTATTTTTCTGGCCATACTATATACCAAGACCCTCAGTGGAGTTGCAGCTTTTTTCTTAATCCTAAAACTATTAAAACCTTCCTGTGTTAACCAGCTCTAAAGCCTGGTACCTTTAAGGCATTTTTGTCATTATTCAAGGTGGATTATGGAACAATGGTGGGGCCTTAAACCAAACACAAATAGACACACACACACACGCACACGCACACGCACATGCACATGCACATACACACCACACATACACACACACACACACACACACACACACGCACATGCACATGCACATACACACCACACACACACATACATGCACACACACGCCACACACACACACACACACACACACACACAGGCACGTGCATGTACTCACATACATTATGTGCATGAAAAGACACACTCACACATTTACACATATATACAAACATACACACAAGCACATGTATACACACTCATAGATGTTCACACACACGCACACAAGCACTCACGCACGCACACCACACACACACACACACACACACATACAAAAGCCCAAACGCCAACCAGATATTTTGAAGTGTGATCCTTTCACATCCACACTGAGTGAAAACACTGACATCGCTTCTGCAACTTCAGTGGAGTTTCCCAACACACACCTCGCAGCTCTGCTTTACATGCAGAGACAGCTGGACACAGTGGTCACCCAGATCCGTCCGATGCCAAGCTATTTAGTCAAGGTCAAAAACAGCCGTCTCTGTGTTCCCACAGGGAGCGTATTGCTTTCTTCAGACACTACTGCTCGGAAGTGGACTCTGCCAAGGCATTTAAGCCAGCCGTCAAGGCACCAGGGCCGACCAACTCTGTTATTTGTCTGAAGTGACAGTTCTGCTCTGTCCTGTGCCCCATCACGTGACATCTTGGTCACTTTTTAAAACAAACATCCCCCGACCGCTCGTGTTTTTAGATTGCGCTCCACGTGCGCTTGGCGATCGGGTGAAAAACACGTCCTCTGCAGCCACGATGTCGCAGCAGCAGTCTTACAGAACCCTTTCAAAGGGTCGCAGCTGAGTCAACAAGCATCCGTCCACAGCCCATAACACCCCATTGCCCCCACACACACACACACACACACACGCACTTCACCCTCACCAAGAGCTTTTGTAACAACAGCGGAGTTCTGTTTGCGAGTGCAGTGCTGAGACCCAGGTGGTGGAGCCGAGCAGACCAGACTCCCCCGACTCCCAGTCCCAGCGAGCACCAGCCAGCAGCGTCAAGCAGCAGCTGAGCGCAGGCACGCAGTGGTGGAGGTGGGGCAGGAAACAGGTGCCAAACCCGCCAGATTCCCCATCCTCCTCCGCCTCCTCCTCGCCGGACTCTCCCTCTCCCCACAGGACGGTGCGGAGCGGCGCAGCCAACGCGGCACGGCACGGGTTCAAACATGCGCCGGGTTCCATAACAACTGGACGATTACATAAAGCAGGGTCAGTACAGAGCATGCTCTTCGTCAGCTGATGGGCTCCAAGGCCGAGCAAAGCTGTCCAGATGTTTTTTGAGCACGGAACATAATTAATCAGGGAACACACTGATGTTGAAGTAATTGTTTTTGGGTCTCAGATCTTTCATAAAATCATATTCAGCCTTGAGCGCACAAGACTTTTTTTTTTTTTTTGAGCTTTTTTTGGTTGTTCCTCGGTATGCCTTTTTTGTATTCCCAGTCCATTCAACAAGCTTGTTGTTCACAACTTTGAGATCTACATGGATAAGATCAGTGGTTCCTGACCACTTCCAAGAATGACAATATCTGCAATTGTATGAAGTAGTTGGCGGTGGTGCTTTTTAAAAGTGTCTTGCTTAATTAAGAAAAACACAAAAACCCATTTTAATGGTGTCATGTGACACATCATTAAGACATGTTGGGCAATACGCTACCTGGAGGGATATGTATGTTCTGTTTGCATATGTCACTCATGTCGGCACACCTGGGCCAAAATCAGCAGTAGCTTTCGGGATAAAGCGAACTTTCACACGGAATCATCTTTTGGTGCGGGAGGCAGTCCAGAAGACACTGAGTTGCGCCTGCGGGATCCTCACAGACACAGAACACAGCGGCTCGCTCTGTGGCCATGGAGCCGTTGGGTTTTGTGGGCGATGCGCTCGTTTGTCAGGAGAGGCGCTCATGAAAGACGCATGTGTAGCGGGGCATTCATCAGAAACCCACTCCAGTGAGGCCCTCTGGGCCAGGGCCCAGCTCAAGCCAAAGCTTCCAAAAATGATGTCAGTTGCTGTGTGATTTTGTAACTGTGTGTGTGTGTGTGTGTGTATGTGTCTGTATGTGTGTGTGTGTGTGTGTGTGTGTGTGTGTGTGTGTGTGTGTGTGTGTGTGTGTGTATTATCCTGTGAGGCTGATATATGATCAGTCAAGATCAGAAATGAATCAAGTTCTGATCAGGAAATGATCTGGATAAACACAGGAAATGATCTCATCATTAAGAAGTGTCCTGGCAAGATAAAGGGTAATTGAGCAGGACAACATGACTGTTTTTCAAGTCAGAGGATCCTCAAGGATTCGTGCTTGGTAGAACTGAGCCTTGCTGAGTCAAATCCTTTAAAGACAAGGCAAGGCATCTTTTTAGCGTTTGGAAAAAACACACACAATGGAACAGACTAGCAAATGTGCAGGAAGCTGCAGGAGTGCGTTTTTGAAAAGCATGCCGCCTGCCCGCTTCTTTTTCAAAAAACAATGAATGCACCACTGTCTCTCATTTCTCCCATGTCAATAAATTAAATGAGACATTTTTGATTTATTTGCCAAAATAAACCACAGAGCAGCAACCATTACGCAAAATCGTAAAGAGAAAACTGTAGTATTTAGCTCGCTATTGTTCTCATTAGAAAAGGTTTAAATACCCTTCCTAAATGGCTTCTTTAAATTCGACAACATGAAGGACTTTGGTCTTGGTAGAATTTGGTAGACTTTGATGGATGCTTGACATTGGAACAGTACTTCGGTGGATTATAATGATGTAACATCCTTCAAATAACAGCCTTGAAGGATCCCACCTTAACTTTGAGAAACAGCCTCTCATCTCTGTCCAGCTTTAGATATGGGAAGATAGAGGGAAGAGGTTCAGTAAGCCCACAACCTTGAAAACTAACCCCATGTGGGCGATATATATCAAACTTCTCATTTGCAATTACTTTCTGCAGATCAACATTTTTCCAAGCAGTTTAGACTGACTGTTTAGTTAGGCATTGCGTGTTTTCCCAGCCGTAGGCTCCCAGCTATGTAGGCGTGCCTCCTCATTATAGTTTTGAACAGTAGATTAATTGGGTGCCTCTGGTCAATGTATGTGTCGGACGTATGTGTGTGTGTGTGTGTGTGTGTGTGTGTGTGTGTGTGTGTGTGTGTGTGTGTGTGTGTGTGTTTGTCTCCATTGTGATGACACATGCATTGTGTTTCTTTGGCCACTTCCTGGCTGGAGCAGTGTAATTGCTGTTGGGATCTTTTGTAACGCGCACTCTGACACTGAGAAAGAAAAAGAAAAAAAATGGAGGATTCTACCCCCTAATTTTTCTTCTACACTTCACCAACTGGAACGATGTGGTGTTTTTTTTTTGCTCATAAATGTTTCGGTTTGTTTTAATTGGAAATGATTCCACTCTTGCAGCTGGCCCTGCGACAGCCTGCTTTACAGTAGATTAGTGGTACAAAACGCTCAGGAACATTCCTGTTGATGAGCTTTTTTCCAAGAGAGGGCGTTAAGACAAAAAGAACAAACAAAAGTCAGGCGACGGGAATTCCAAAACCTGCCCACATAATGTTTTAAACATTTTGTCAGAGGAAATGACTTAATGTGTAACATCTCATTAAACATGGAGTGTGTGTGTGTGTGTGTGTGTGTGTGTGTGTGTGTGTGTGTGTGTGTGTGTGTGTGTGTGTGCGCGCGTGCGTGTGCGTGTGCGTGTGCGTGCGTGCGCGTGCGTGCGTGTGTGCGTGCGTGCGTGCGTGCGTGCGTGCGTGTGTGTGTGCGCGTGCGCGCGTGCGTGTGCGCGTGCGTGCGTGCGCGTGTGTGTGTGTGTGTGTGTGTGTGTGTGTGCGTGTGTGTGCGTGCGCTCGGGATTTTATTTCCCTTATATACTTCTTTATGAACAACACAGCACTGAGGTGGCTTGAATTATGTAGAACTTACGACATTGTTCCAAAATGTTTGCCCTCTGTAAGGCCCAAATAAAATGTCCTTGAATGTGGCTCTCTTGTTCTTTTGGTCCCGTAATATATATATTGTCATGTTTTGGAACCCTGTCCACCCTTGTCTAAATGTACAAAAACCTAAATCTCTCAAGGAATGCTGAAACTCTTTGTGTTGGCTTTGCAACTGGTTTATGCGTAATTATGATGTTTATTATTAATCAGCCTTAAAGTCTTTTTCTTAACCTTTCTTTATTTTACTGCAAGAGTGGAATGTTGAAAACGACGCCAGCATGTCTCCCTCATTAGTAGAGCATGGTTGTTGGCTGTCCATTACACAACGTGTCAGGAGTGTACTCAGGCCTCTTCTTTTAAGGGTGCCTTTAGAAGTGCCATGTGGATGGACCTTTCTGAAGTGCGCTGCTCGGTTTGTGTTTACCACAGGTAATGGACGAAACCAAGACTCAGATAGCTTGGCCCTCGAAACTGAAGATCGGTGCCAAGTCCAAGAAGGGTGAGTTGAGCATCTGTTCCTTCCATTCATCATTCTCTCTCTCTCTCTCTCTCTCTCTCTCTCTCTCTCTCTCTCTCTCTCTCTCTCTCTCTCTCTCTCTCTCTCTCTCTCTTATTCTTTCCCCATCTTTGCCCCCCTTATGCCAAATTCATGGAGACTGTACACTCAGTCCTCTACAAACACACTCTCTCTCTCTCACCTCTCACTCTCTCTCTCTTTCATACACACACACACACACACACACACACACACACACACACACACATACTCAAGTCAAGTCAAGTCAAGTTTATTTATATAGCGCATTTCATACACAGAGGTCATTCATTGTGCTTTACCGAAACAAAACCAAACAGTAATAGCAAATAAAAGCATAGAATGGTATAAAATAATAATTAAAAAAGTAAAGATAAAACACACAAGGTAAAATCATTTAAAAATAAAGAATAATTAAAACAACAATATAAAAGACACAAGGTAGAATAATTTAAAGACAGATTCAGAATTTGTAACTCAGTGCAGTTAGCAGAAGGCATCTGAGAACAGTTTGGTCTGAGGTCTAGATTTACAGTAAAACTGGCTACAGTTGGGGCCTTTTTGATGTCATCCGAAAGTTGGTTCCAGATCTGAACCGCATAGCAGCTAAAAGCGGCTTCACCATGTTTAGTTCTAACAGAAGGTTTTACTAACAGGTTTTTCTCCTGAGACCTGAGAGGTCGAGAAGGTGTGTACTGCTGAAGCATGTCTGATAGGTATTTAGGTCCTGCTCCATTTTCTGATTTATAACCAAGCAGTAGTGCTTTAAAGTCAATTCTGTGACTTACTGAAAGCCAGTGCAGGAACTTAAGAATTGGAGTAAAGTGCTTTTAGTTTTCGTGAGAACCCTAGCTACTGCGTTTTGTATCACCTGAAGCTGTTTGACAGTCTTTTTTAGGAAAGCCTGTGAAAAACCCATTGCAGTAATCTGCTGGACTGCTGAATCTGAAAACTGCTGGAGATAAAGGCATGATGTTTTGACATCAGCCCTGTAAGTTTGGCAATGTTTTGGAGGTGGTAAAAAGCTGATTTAGTTATTGCTTTCATGTGGCTGCATCCTATGCTTTGAACCCTTTTGGGCCAAGGAGAGTGGCTAAGTCTTTCCTCCTTCTTACCAAATATAATTACATTATTATTATATATTATACATTATGTATACAGTATGACGGTATCACTTGTTGTGTACTCTCATACTCCACCCCCCCCCACACACACAGCCATCATATGTTTACTCAGTTCCCGGTAAGCTCCCCCCTCAGGTCAAACATATCGCAGACTGTTCACAGATCAGCTTTCAGGAAAAGTTGGGATCAAAGCCCGATCACAGCCCTGGCTTCACCCGCTTCACATCTCTGCCTGACCTCAGGTCAGCTGAGAGGTCAGAGGTCAATCCGATCCCCCGCTCGGCATCATTTGTGCTGGCGGGCGGCCAGGGAGCATTGCCTGGTCAGGGAGGATTGTTACGTAATGTGGCTGTGTGTGTAGTTATCCAGTGACTGAGCACAGCAAACATCTGAGCTAATTGGGGAGTGGGGAGTTGGAAAACAAGTGGGTACAACTGACTGCAATCAGAACACACACACACATGCATACTGTAAACATGCACACATGGGTGCATGTGTATGTATGCGCCCACATACACACACAGAGACACGGACACACATACACACACACACACACACACACACACACACACACACACTCACTCACAAATACGCACACGCACACACACACACACACACATACACATGGGTGCCAGGGAAGAGATGCTTTCTCTTGCTATGTACTTCCTGTCTAACTACAGTTTATCGAGATCACTATTAAATGACCTGCCATCATTGCTTACACATACACACATTTGAACACACATACAAACATACAAATTTGTTATCTGTGTCCCCCTACACACACATTATACTAACTGATCACACACA
>NC_055980.1:6574844-6579844 GCF_018492685.1 Alosa sapidissima
TTTGGGTTTAGGGTTAGGATTAGATACCAGGATTAGTGGTTAGCGTTATCATTCTGCTCAGAAGGACAGAAAATGATATCAATGTCTAAAAGGGTTCCAGGGGTTTTATGTCTTTAGAATTTATGCAGAACTTAGCAACTCTTTGATATGCAATCACTCTGTATACTCTTGACAGGACAGTTTTAGGGTCACTTGGCAATGTAAAGGTTTGTTCATAGCTGTAGGTTGGTAGTAAATAGCATTTAAATCCATGCTTTCAGTTAGGTGTAGTGGCAAGGAGATATGGATGTCATTGATCCAAAGAAAGCACTTCAGGAAACTGTGTTGTTAAGTGTGATCCAGACGTCATCACTCTTTGGATCTGAGTCAGGGTCATGTTGTCATTTCACTTCATTTCATTTCAATTCCATTCAATTCAGTTCACTTGTGAGTCACATTGTCAATTCAATTCATTTTAGTTCAATTCAATTGTGGGTCACAGAACTGTACTATTTGAGGGTGGAGTCCATGTCATCGCTAGCCTCTTATGACGGGCCAGGGGAGCACTGCGGGTTGTTGCTGAGGCCACTGCAGTTGTGAAGACCACAGTGAGGAACCGCACCATGGCCTCCCGGTCAGCCCCTGGGGACAGGATCAGAGTTGGGTTCGGCGGTTGGCTCAAGGATCACCCGCAGTGGCAGGAAGGAGGAAGCAGTGGTCAGATGAGAGCGGAAAGATTAGGACTATCTCCGTAATCTCTCGCGCTCTCTCTCTCTCTTGTTCCACTCAGATCACTGTATTGGAGCTTAAAACACTGAGTTTGAGAATAGGAGCACATTGCATGGGAATACCCTGCATGCCTGTTGGTCTGGGTTTGATTGTTTTGTGTGATGGAGTTCCTCTTGACACCGCTACATAAACAGAGCTAACTTTTACTGCACTCACAGCAGACCACAGACAACGTTCGCGTTACACGCCCGTCAGAGATGGAGTGAGAAAGAGAAGGTTCTGGAAGGAATGAAAGAGCGGTGGTCTGTCTTTCTTTCAGCGAACAATCCGGAATGTGATCGGGACCAGGGGCCATGATCGGAGAGATTTCTCCCCACAATAGCCCCCATTTAATCAGCCTTAATCAACCTTCGGCCGGATTTTGCGGCGGAAAAATCTCGGAATCGAACAGCAATTTAGCGTGGCTTCCCTCTCTCCTCTCTGCTGCTCTCTCTCTCTCTCTCTCTCTCTTTCTCTCTCTTGCTCTCCCTCTCTGGCAGCTCGAACCCCATCATCACACATTCCTGCAGAGTCCGCAGGCCGGAGCCCAAGTTCAGGCACGAACCCTGGATACGACGGAACATTCACACACAACCACACACACACACACACACACACACACACACACACACAGACACACACACACACGTATATACAATCATTTAACGCCACCATGACCTAGTTGTGTGTTTGGCAGGGTGACCTAGCTCACTCAACCCCCGAGCCCCCCACCCATGACTTTCTGGACAAAACAGTGGAGGATCTCCATGAGTCCTCTGTTGCATTCACACACTGTTGCAACACATTGGCAATCATCAGATGCACATTGCATTAAAAGAGGAGTATTTGGCAAAAGTTGCAGATTTTAATATGGTTGACTTCAAGGAGGACTATGTAGTCCTTCATAGTCACGCCGATGTTGAACATTCTGCCAAATATCTGTGATGTGTGGAGAAGCAGAGATCATGGATTCCTAAAATCTGTCTATGAATGCATTCATTGCTTTAATGTAATGTAACTCAGCCATTGAAGGTTTAAAGGTCTTTGCTCAGTTGTCAAAGTGCAGTGATTCATGTTCTTTGGAAGTCTGATGATATCCTGATAATATCCTTGAATATGCTATGGTCACACACCCCATTTATGCGGGAACACACACATACACACACAAATACACATTTACACACATATGCACTGTTTTCACACATGCACACACACACACACACACACACACACACACACACACACACACACACACACACACACACGTCAGGCGCGTCCATCTTGTGTTGTACAGACACTGTAGCACTGTGTGTTCTCAGTGTAGCAGCAGTAGCCCAGCGCAGGATAAAATGGGAGTGTGGTGTTCCAATTGAGCCTGAAAGCCGGCCGAATGGATTTGCTGGCCCGTGGACAGGAATTGTCATGGTGCACGAGTGACTGACAGGATGGTCTGCTGGCAAAGAGGCTTTGTTTGTCACGGCTGGAGCTGCTACTTACACACACATACACATGCGCACTGCTCACAGACACTTGCACACCCACACATACACATACCCTGTTCGCAGGAATATCACACACACACACACACCCACACACACATACACAATCCTCTTATTGGCAGATGCCTTCACACGCACACACACCCTGCTCTCACAGACACATGAACATATGCACACACACACACACACACACACACACACACACACACTGGGCTCAGGGCGGCGTAGCCAATTGCACTGTGTGGGGAAGCACAAACTCTGGATGAGGCCAATAAACTGACATTGTTTTCACATGAAATGGGCCAGACGCGAGTCCAATACCTCGCAGGCTCGCCATAACACCCTCTCCCTGTTAAGACAAACACCGTGATGGTACGCTGAATAATAATATCACATGAAATCAAATGGCATTCATGGTTTGCCAAAGTTTATTAAAAAAAAAAATTCTTCCAACTTTTTGAGACTAGCTCATCTCTGGCCCATAGTTATGTTATCATGATCATTAATGTGACAAATGAGGACTTGTATGAGGAAATGAGGAAATCTCTGCGTGTGCGTGTGACTAAACTGTTTTTCTTTTCTTTTCTTTCTTCCTTTTCCCTTCCGTGTCCTTTTCTCCTCGCCCTCCTCCTCCCCACTTCTTCTCCATTTGCAGACCCACACATCAAAGTGAGCGGGAAAAGGGACAACGTGAAGGAGGCCAAGGAGAGGATCATGTCTGTTCTGGACACTAAGGTCAGCCCCGTGTACAGCACTTACCATACACACCCAAGTAGCCCTGACGTAGGCATGACTGCATGCCACCTCAGAGGTCCAGTCCTCTTATTCACTAGCCTTACCTCCGCCTAAGCTTGCCTTTGCCTCTCTGCTGGGAGTCCTGATGGTCTCCTTTTAAAGCCCCAGCACTGATCTCCTGTAGCCTACTGCACACAGTAGCTGCTTTCAGACACGTCCTCTGCAGTATATGCAGATCTTTGTCAAACGGATGTCCGACCCTTCGGGTGATTCAAATATGATGCATACGTGCGGACATTATGCGGTCATATGTGTGAACGACACCGACGCACATGAACAGAATCTCTGCGTGGTTAAACAGGTTGAACAGGTTGAACACGCACATGAACAGAATCTCTGCACGCTCTTTGCTTCGTTCAGACATGAGCTCATCTACATAATGTCCGTCGGAAATACTAGGAGGGGAGTAGTGTAACAGCCGGCTAAGTTCGGAGTTCCAAATGTCCGGTTATGTTGTTCAGATAGTCGCGCTGAAGAGCCCTGAGGTGTCTCCTCCACTGCCCGTCAGGAAGTGAACTTTGCACTGTCGGGTCAAGGGTCGACACAGGAGCCAGTGAGACATACAGTAAATGATATTGCAGATGGCATGCATCCCATTTGTTTAAATTTTTGGATGTAAGTACCAGTTATACTGGTACTGGTACTTGAGTTACTGGTACTTAGTACTTTGACAGTACTTATATACTATGCCAAATGAAAAAGAACTCAATTTCTTCAAGGTATTCTTACTATGACAGGAATGTGAAATAAGCTTTAGCAATGTGTGCACAGTGTATGAGTTAACTCCCGCAACCATTCCCTCAAATTCCATGTTACCAAATCCCACATGCCTAACAACCCTGACTACTATACATTCAATAAAATCAGGATCGCAATGCATCTGAAGCAATCTGTACATCTATGCTGCACACATTATTGAAAAGTACATTTCTCAAATATAAATAATGATAAATGTGCAAACAAATAACAGACAGTGAGTAAAAATTAACAATTATCTGAGTTTTCCAGGGTACTTATCTCTAAATGCATGTATGTGTGTTTGGACATTAAGAATGACTGTTAAGTCAGTCAGAGGCTCTCCCAAAGTAAACTATTACATATAAAATATTTCTTCTGTCTTTAAATTTTTTGCTGTAAAAAATCTTGGTGTTAGCTGTGATACCTGAAGTTGTATGTGTTTTTGAGTTGGTGACTGTATCTTTCTGAGGGCTTCATGTTGTATTAGCAGGTTGTGTAACTCCACAGTGTTGGAGCCCCCCATAGCCAGTGTCTGACATAACAACCGCATGCCGTTCCTCTGTCTCACAGCAGCAAATCATTGTGTGTGGTCACAAAAGGTCAAAGATCACCGGCTCCCTGAGGACCAATCAGGGTCCAGACCCAAACTTAAACTAGCACATTCAAGAAGACATAAACACGAGGGCCGTGCACAGCTGTTGCTTTCTGGGATAGCGTCCGCTGGTGGCTTACAGTAAAGGTCCTCCCAGTTCTGCATGACCTTATTGCCCTGTAATCATACCCGCTCTAAACATGAGAGTAAATGTTTATTTTTCCCCATGAAAAAAGGGTCCAGTGGTTCAAAGTAAATTATGTCTCCCATTTGAGTCGATGATTTTGAATGTTGCAAATTTTTTTTTTACCCCCATCCTGAAAAAATTACCCAAACCGCTGCATGACTGTCTGCTTGTAGAATGCTGGTGCTGTCAAGACAAGCTACTGTCTGGTCTGGAAGGAGGAAGTCTCTCTCTCTCTCTATCTCTATCTCTATCTCTCTCTCTCTCTCTCTCTCTCTCTCTCTCTCTCTCTCTCTCTCTCGCTTTGACCAAGAGACCAAATGATTCCACCATATCCAGTGGCCCCTGTCTGTCTCTGTTAATCAATAAACGTGAAACAAAAGAAAAGCAGGACTAAACACACTGCAAACAGGCCAAATCCAAAGCAAATACAGCTTCCAGAACA
>NC_055980.1:6587344-6599844 GCF_018492685.1 Alosa sapidissima
AATGATGGAGTTGACATTCCCTTAGAAAGTCACGAGGCTTTGTTTTGAGAAGAGCAGTGTCTTGAAAATGAGGGATTCCCCTCTAAAGAGGACACAGGCTTTGGTGGTAGCCACATGAAGGACAATTCACTTTCTTTCTTCTTTTTCTTTTTTATTTTCTTTTTGTCTCTCTTTCCTCTCTTTCTTTCCTTCTTTCTTTCTTCTGTTTTTATACTTAACTTCTTAATCACTTATTTCCCTCCTTTATTCTTACTTTTGTTGTACTTTTCATTCCTTGTTTTATATATTTATTCTTCCTTTCTCTACTTCTTTCTCTTCTCTTTCATTCATCTTCTCTTTGTTTGTTCTCTTTGTTTTTCATCCATCATAAGTCTGCCGTTGCTCTTGTTCTCCACTTCATTCTCTCTCTCTCTCTCTCCCTCTGTCGATCTCTCGTGACTACTGCTGGAAATTCCACTCCCAACCGCTCATTTCCATTTTCCCCCCTCTTTTTTTTTTACTTTCCTTTTTTGGCAGTGAAGAAAATCTCCTGACTCCTTTCCTGCTGCCAAGTGGCTTCAGTAAGCAGAGCCTGAGACGTAAACCAGTTCAGGTTAACCAGCGCAAACCTGCTGGACGGCAGCACACGCTGCCACTCTTCTCATCGATGTCTGTGGAGTTTATCCTGATGGGAAACAATGGCCCTTAGAAGGGCCTCTTAACAAAGAGAAAGGACATTCACCCAAAGGATAGAGGCTAGAATCGTGAAAATGTAGAAAAAATGAATATCAGGTCTAGTATGTCAGTACACTACAACTGTGTGGCTATTCACTTTTTGTATATAGACTTGGCCTCGACACAGGTCTCTCTTGAGCTTAACTCCAATCCATCTTACCGCCAGCATGGTTCCAGCATTGTCAATACTATATAACAAAAAAGAATGATATGAAGTTATTGGAAAAATACCTTCATATACTGCAGTGGAATCTTTGGAAAAGGGTTCTTTTGCTTATAGAGAACCTTTCATTGGGGAATTCCCATAGATATAAATGAAAGAACACTCATGTGTTCTGGCAAAGAACCTAAGAGTTGCACCAGCTCCAGTCATCTGTTGTGACTCAGCACAGCCCAGTGAGGGTCCTCTGTCTGTCTGTGTGTGTGTGTTCCGTGGGAAAGCTCTGAGCTCATTTCCTGGGCATCACCAGTGCTGAGCGTTAGTTTAACATTGCACTAACACTTAGTCATGTTTACATCACCTTTATATTGAGTCACTTTTGACCAAAGACCTTACGTTATTGTATAGTCATTCATATTTGTACGGCACTGAATATGTGTGGAGTCTGGGTATTGAATCTGGGACCTTGACGGTGCTCCACAGTTGTGCTACTACATATACATACAGTATACAATAGACACACAGGTCCTCTGTGCTATGGCCTACAGCTGAGGTCTCCAAACCTGTGTGGAGAACTTTCCTGGAGATGATGACAACAGATTAAGATCTGTTTTCTATTAAAGGCTTAGCTGATTTATGATACTAAATTGAAAATGTTCAAAACAGGGAATGGATGTTGGGGAGGGGGGGGAAGAGACATTTTCTCTTCTCGTTTTCAAAGGGAGACCCGCCATGAAAAGTGTCAGAACCACTGGGTAACAGGAACACACGCAGGTTATTTGTGTTCTTTACCTAGTGGAAGACACACACAGGTTCTTTGTGTTGTTTAGTTAGTGGAACACATGCAGGTTCTCCATGCCGTTGAACTAGAAAAAACACACACAGGCTGTCTGTGCTGTTTAGATGGAGGGACACACACTATTTCTCTGCACTGTTTACATAGAGGAACACATACTATTTCTCTGCACTGTTTACATAGAGGAACACATACTATTTCTCTGTGCTGTTTGGACTGTAGCGTTTACGGGATGCTTTGCCGGTCCAGGCTGAGGGAAGGCCAGGACACCGGCTCTGGGTTAATGCCCATGTGATGCCTGAGTGAGATTAGGCGGTTTTAAAAATTAGCCTTGCATTCTACTGCTCGCATGCTTCTTTAGCCACAGCAGTTTCCTCTCCAGGGCAGGCTTGTGCAAAATTCCAGAATTGAATTGAAACTGGCTCTTAAATTTCAATTCAATTCTTGAATTTCACTTGCATTTCAATTGAGGTAGCAAACAGGAAACAGAATTGCAATTCGAAATGTGCACAACCCTGCTCCAGGGCTAAAACCACTCTGGTGGCAAGAGTCAAAGCCTGTGTACACATACACACACACAGACACACACACACACACACACTCTGAGCTAGCTTCGTGTTAATGTGTTTGTCTGAGCAAACCCTTGGGAGGGTGTTGTACGAAACACAAAATGATTATTGATTCAAGCTGGGTCATAGCAAGGTTCAGACGTCTGGCTCTCGGTGCACTTTCAGCGAAAACGAATCTTGTATCTCGACACATTAACGCCTGCCCCGCCTAACGGGTTTATTAATAAAACATCATCATATAATGCCTAAAGTGCAATTCTTAGCCGCCCAGCCGGCCCAGTGGGAAGGTCAGACTATATTTAAACCTGGACAGTGAGATGGAGTAGCACAGAAAATAAAAACGGAGAGGAAGAATGGAAAAAAGAAAACTAATACACCGGCGAGATGAATGATTGGAATTCCCAGCCT
The DNA here is from genome assembly GCF_018492685.1 of Alosa sapidissima. Classification (NCBI taxonomy): domain Eukaryota; kingdom Metazoa; phylum Chordata; class Actinopteri; order Clupeiformes; family Clupeidae; genus Alosa; species Alosa sapidissima. The sequence continues at coordinate 6,589,992 of NC_055980.1, forward strand.
TCAGGCACAGCGGGCCTGACTGACTGGCCCATTTCCTGTTTCTTGACCAATGAAAGCCTCCTATTTGGTCCCAAGAAGGAGGTGCCTCTTTTCCGACCACATCTGAAAGGACTGGGGCGGGGGGGTGGTGGGGGTTAGCCGTCTTTCATTTCTCTCTCTCTCTCTTTCTCTCTCTCTCTCTCTCTCTCGCTCTCTCTCTTTCTGAGTAAAATGCGAACGTAAGCATGGGCCTCCCAACATGTGGGACTGATCAGGAGGGCATTTTTCAAGGGCTGGGCTGCTCCAACTGTTTACAGTCTGGGTGCTGGTGGAGGGATGTTGGAAGAGACGTTGGCGAAATGGTTGATGAAACGTTGATGAAACGTTGATGCTGTTTTGTACGGCTTTTTGTTGATGATGATGATGCTGATGCTGATTTGGTGTTTGTTCTGTGAAAGTCTGTGTTTGTGACGTTGTTGCAGCCGACCGCACAAATATTTAGAGCTCATCTAAATGTCTCTAGTGTAAGCACAACAACTGACAGAAAGAATCACTGAACAAATCGGTTTGCTCTCTTTAAATCTCTTTCTTACACGTTTCTGTAATCAAGGACGCGTATCTCAAATTTCTTCTTGAAACGAAAGGAAAATCATTCTAACTCTTACTGTTGGTCTTACTGATTATTTAATTTTCAGTAACACATAATAAACACTACATTTGAGAAGAACAGCATGTTTCCAATGGTGTGTTATTTGTCTGACACTGGTAGATTTCTTTTTGCAAAACAAGTATCATTCTAATATGCTAAATATTATGTATTATCTGAAATAATACATAATACATGTTGTTCTTATTTTTTTCTGATTCTTTAATTTATTTTTATTCTACAGTGGCTTGCTTTTTCAAATGGATCCCTTCAAAAGATGAATTTCATCCTTAAGTAGAGATGAAAAAGAATTTGTGGTTGGACTTAAGATGAGCCAGCTTGGCCAGATCACCATCCCTTTCAGCGCGTTCTCTCTCACTCCTTCTCCAAAAGGCTTGGACTTAGTCCTGTTCCATTGCCTTTGATCCAGCCTCCGGAGTAAACCACAGTCTCTCCCTAAAGCTCATGATGTATTGCAGTGTAGGCTACAAGCCTATTTGCTTACAGCAGCTGCCTAACCACTACCAGCCCCCTCTTTGTGGACGCCACTTGGTATTTAGGGCCGTGCACACCAGGAATGATAATTATAAAGATAACTGTAACAATGAAAGTCTCTCCTTGTGTTGATGAATGTGCTGTCTCGATTCTGATTGGCTGTCAGCTTTTTATCATTCTCATAATCACTCTGAAAGTGATCCCTAGTGATATCGTTATTGTTATAGTTTATGTGTGGACGTTGTCATTCAAATCAGCTACAGCAATAGTTTTTTGCCGTTATTGTTATAGTTATGATTCTTGGAATGAATGGCCCTTTTGTGTCAGTCGACATCTGAGCAGCTCTGCCCAATCCTGACTCCTTGATTGACAGTGGTTATCCCCGCCCTTTCTCCTGCAGGAGCTGCTCCCATTGGTTCTGATGTTTGAGCTGCCGGTGATGGTGCAGATGAACCCGGACCCCAGCTCTCCGGCCATCCAGCACATCGCTCAGACCTACAGCATCTCAGTCAGCTTCAAGCAGAGGTCGCGCCTGTATGGAACCACGGGGGTCGTCAGAGGGTCACAGAACAATGCCGCCGCTGTGAAGGTGGGGGTCACACACACTCACAACACGCACACACACACGCAGGCATACATGCAACTGAGTTAGCACCTGCATTTGATCATGTAAACGTCTGCTCCTAATGCATGTGTCTGGGGATACTCCTGCAAATAGACCCTAGAAGACAGGCAGAGGACTATTATTGGGATCTACCCGTGATCTTGATACTTACTTAGATTCAGTTCATAGAAACACACTTCATCTATCTCTCTCTCTCTCACACACACACACACACACACACACACACACACACACTTTCGCTAATACATCTACACTCTCTGTGGAGCAGTGTTTCCACCAAACAGTCTTCAGCACAAAGCCAGAGGGAGCCTGACTGAAATCAGAAACATTGGGCCAACTTGTCAGTACAGATCTGTTGTGACATGAGGTGATATTATCTGATGTAACATGGGGTCACAGTACATAGCATGAGATTACATACATAAATTACATACATGTGTGTGTGCAGTATGTACTGTGTACTCTCATGTACACATCCTCATATGTGTTGTGTGTGTATGCACACGTTCACATGCCCTCTTATACAAACGTCTCTCTCTCTCTTCTCTCTCTCACACACACACACACACACACACACACACACACACACACACACACACACACACACACACACTCACATACATACAGTACATACATACATAGTAATAACCTCCCTCACACACACAAATCTAAAACACACACACTGGATATGAGGATGAGGAAATCGAACCCAAAGTCCTCTCCATCCTATAGGGCCAGCTCAGCAAGGCCACTCTTGAGTGCTTCTGTGGAGATTTGTGTGTGGGGTAAGAGAGTGGGGGAGTTAACCCCAACAACACACAACACACACACACACACACACACACACACACACACACACACACATACACAGTCCCCACACAAGCACACACACACACACACACACTCACACACACACACACACACACACACACATACACACACACACACACACACACACACACACACACACACACAGTCGCCCACACAAGCGCATTTCTTCCTGTCTCTCACACACTCAAAAGTAGAACTTCTGCTGTCTGCACCACCACCACAGCACGCACACACACACACACACACACACACACACACACACACACACACACACACACACACACTCTCTCACACACACACGCACACACTGACATACTGTACAGTGCACAGAAGCACACAGCACACAGCCTGCCTTCCCCTGCCCGCTCCACCACCCCATGTGCGAGCACTGCCCCGATCCCCAACTTCCCCTGCTGGCCTTGACTGCTGTCACGCTGGCTTTGCAGAGGGTGTGTGTGTGTGTGTGTGTGTGTGTGTGTGTGTGTGTGTGTGTGGTGCTTTTGCGGAGGCCGGAGGGTGAAGGGGGGAGACCCAGAGCTGGAGCCGGCTGTGGGCTGTGGGTATGAGAGGTATGCGCTGAGCGCAGGGCCCTCTGTGGGACCCGGCCAAAACCACAACTGGGCAGAGACGGAGAGGGAGTGATGAGAGAGAGAGAGAGAGAGAGAAAGGGAGACAGAGAGAAGGAAAGATAGAAGGATACATGAGAGAGAGAAAGATGAGTGAGGCAGGAAAAGAAAGAAGGGTGGGGAGAACGGCAGAGCCCCAAGACTAACGTGAAGAGTGTGAGCGCCCTGCCTCACCTGGGGAACTACAGTCCTGAGTAATCATATAAAAACACTCACCTGGGGAAGTACAGTCCTGAGTAATCATATAAAAACACTCACCTGGGGAACTACAGTCCTGAGTAATCATATAAAAACACTCACCTGGGGAACTACAGTCCTGAGTAATCATATAAAAACACTCACCTGGGGAAGTACAGTCCTGAGTAATCATATAAAAACACTCACCTGGGGAAGTACAGTCCTGAGTAATCATATAAAAACACTCACCTGGGGAAGTACAGTCCTGAGTAATCATATAAAATCACTGGGTGTTAGACGACTAAAGGGCTGACTGACAGAAAGGTGTTCTATTTAGACAGGATGTTTCCATTTGCCTTACAGGTGATGTGTGTCTGGGGAGAGACAGATGTGAGGAATGGCAGCACTGTGTGTGTGTGTGTGTGTGTGTGTGTGTGTGTGTGTGTGTGCGTGTGTGTGTGTGTGTGTGTGTGTGTGTGTGTGTGTGTGTGTGTGTGTGTGTGTGTGTGTGTTACACTGTCATCATCATCCTCATTTTCCTAATTCCTTTCTTTTGTATAGGAGTACAGCATTGAGTTCCTTTGTGCTTTGCGTTTCTCTCCCTCTGTAAAGGGGTATTGCAGTGATGTGTGTGCGTGTGTGTGCGTGTGTGTGATCTTCATCCTCCTCCCCTGTAGTGTGGTACTGCTGTATGTATCCTTTAATACACCTTCCATCTCTTCCTCTTCCTCATCACATACATTGTGTGTGTGTGTGTGTGTGTGCCTCCTCCTCAGCAGAGTGTCACAGCAGTGCTGTGTATCTCTGTGTGTCTGTATCCTGTACGTCACACACCTTCATCCTCCTCCTTCTCTTCCTCTGCAGCGTGGCACGGCGGTGCTGCTGGAGCACCTGGCGGGCAGCCTGGCCAGCGCCATCACGGTCAGCACGCAGCTGGACATCGCCCCCCAGCACCACCTGTTCATGATGGGCCGCAACGGCGCCAACCTCAAGCACGTGGTGCAGCGTAGCGGCGCCCAGGTGCACTTCCCCGACCCGGGCAGCCTGCAGAAGAAGTCCACGGTCTACGTGCAGGGCACCATCGACGCCGTGTGCCTGGCACGCCAGTACCTCATGGTGAGAGACACCCGCCTCGGCGCCTGCATTTAGTAGCTATCTTCTTTAGCTCTTCTTTAGCTCTTCTCTAGCTCTTCTTTAGCTCTTCTTCTTTAGCTCTTCTTTAGCTCTTCTCTAGCTCTTCTTTAGCTCTTCTTTAGCTCTTCTTCTTTAGCTCTTCTTTAGCTCTTCTTCTTTAGCTCTTCTCTAGCTCTTCTTCTTTAGCTCTTCTTTAGCTCTTCTTTAGCTCTTCTCTAGCTCCTCTTCTTTAGCTCTTCTTTAGCTCTTCTTCTTTAGCTCTTCTCTAGCTCTACTTCTCTAGCTCTTCTTCTTTAGCTCTTCTTTAGCTCTTCTTCTTTAGCTCTTCTTCTTCTTGTCTTTTGTTTTTCCCTCTGTCATCCTGTCTTCCCAACCTTCACCTCCTCTCTCTTCATCTCTCCCCCTCTGTCATCCTGTCTTCCCAACCTTCACCTCCTCTCTCTTCATCTCTCCCCCTCTGTCATCCTGTCTTCCCAACCTTCACCTCCTCTCTTCATCTCTCCCCCTCTGTCATCCTGTCTTCCCAACCTTCACCTCCTCTCTTCATCTCTCCCCCTCGCCGGTCGGTCTACTCTTTGTTTCTCCCTGAAGCTGCACCGTTATAAAAGTGAGGTCACTCAGCTTCAGGGAGGAGAGGAGGACCTTCTCTCTTCCTCTCTTCTCCTCTCCTCCTTCTCTTCTCCTTCTCCTCTCCTCTCCTCCTCTCCTCTCCTCTCCTCTGCTCTCCTGCATTCCTCCCTACAGCCATAATAAGACAGAGCCACTCAGTGCTGCTGCTTGTGCTTGGTGGTCCTCTCCTCTCCTCTTCACAGACCATGGCTTTCTGCCAACACGAGCGGCCCACGGAATTAAGGACTGGACATGGGAGACAGACAGAGAGACAGACAGAGCGAGAGAGAGAGAGAGAGAGAGGAGACAGCAAGAGAGAGAGAGAGAGGAGAGAAAGATAAATAGAATAAACACTGATCGTCGTCTGGAACACACAAGTGGAGAACATTCCCCCCATGCTGTTGGAAAACAAAGTAATTATGATGTGGAGATCGCTATCCTTCCCACAGTTATGTGGCCCTCAATAAAAGAGAGAGAGAGAGAGAGAGAGCAAAGGATGAAAAGAGGGTTAAAGATAGAGAAAGTTGTACTGTAAGAGAGAGAAAGAAGCAGAAAAAGAGAGTGAAAGCCAGTGATAGAAGGAGAAGGAGAAGGAGATGGCCCCTCTCCACCGTCCCCCTACACAGTTGGCATTGTGAGGGCCGCAGTCCTGACCACACGTTCACCACAGGAATAATCTGAAGGCAAATTTCTACACAGTTGCTGGCTGAAGAGAGATGGGCTCCATTCAGCAGCATGAGAGGCCGTGCTGCCAGAAGGCTTTGGACTGCACTCACCGGCTCCATTAAGGGCCACCTCTCAGAAGTGGGCAAGGCGGTTGCCGTCGCGACGCCTCGGCGATCATCTCGGCCATGCCGGGCGTTCTCCGCATTTCAGGATGGGATCCTGGCCCAAAAGGCCCCGTGCAAGGCAGACCACCATGAGAACTGAAACTAGGGGAACCAGAGCTAGGGGAATGAAAACGATTCAGAGATGTCTTAGATCCATGCGTCCCAGAGCACCTTGTGTTTTCCAGTACTCTCCAGTAATTCTCCATCAACTGAGTACAAGATTTGCTTTGTTTTCATTTTATCGTGCACTTCAAAAAATAAAAACATTCCTTCATTAGCAAACCAACAGTGTGCATAAATAGTGATATAGTGATGTACCACAGGTCTGTTGGACCACTATCTTCTGACAGGTTTTCTTCAACCATCTCAACATGTTATTCTTCAGTACACAAACATATGCAGGGTTACTGTGTAGAAAAACAATGTTAGTAAGGTATTACAAACTCTGTGTGTGTGTGTGTGTGTGTGTGTGTGTGTGTGTGTGTGTGTGTGTGTGTGTGTGTATGCACTGCAGGGTTGTCTGCCACTAGTGTTGATGTTTGACATTAAAGAGGACATCGATGTGGACCCACAGTTCATCACCTCTCTCATGGAGCAGTTGGACGTGTTCATCAGTGTTAAGCCCAAACCCAAACAGCCCAGCAAGGTGACAGAGACACACCCACACACACACACACACACACACACACACACACACACACACACACACACACACCAATACATACAAAACATGCAAGTATGCAAACAGCCTTACACACACTGTATATACACGCATGCACACACACACACACACACACACACAGACACACAGAGTCCTTCGGTCTGCTATAGGACAGAGCCTGTGGATTAATGTGCTCTCAGCACCCTACACAAAGATATTCAGATCCAGACATTACATTGCACACACACACACACACACACTTCTACAGACTTCTCAGGTCTTATACATGGCAGATCCTGGTTGCGTGTGGATTTATTTGCGGTCAGTAAACCCGGTCGGAAACACACACAGCGCACATTCGCACAAGGCCGAAGGCATGCTGGGAAACTAGTCCGTTATTTCATAAAACAACAGGCCTGTAATCTTACAGGCGCTGACATAAATCTACATGCCCGGACTGGTAATCGATCTGTCCTGGTGGGCTGCCATTCTTTGCCTTGGCACCCCAGGCTCTTATTTTGAAGTAATTGTACTAGCAAGGTAATCGTCGACGCTTCCTGTTGATTGCCCACCGTGTTTTTGACAGGGGGATAAGTGTGCTTTTAGGGCACGCCCTGTAATTCCAGATATTAATATGTGCTTAAGAGTGTGTGTGTGTGTGTGCGTGTGTTTCACTGTTTCTCATAAACTGAGAGTCATATAGCTCTGTATATCCTATAAGTGCTGTTTAAAAATGTGCTTGGCATGAGGCACCCTCTAGTGGGTTGGATTAGTGTGCACTGTACAGGTGACATTTTTTAGGGGTCAAACTGAAAAATGTATGTTGAAGTTCATCAATTTAAGACAGTGTGTGTGAGTGTGTGTGCGTGCGTGTGTGTGTGTGTGTGTGTGTGTGTGTGTGTGTGTGTGCATATATGTGTGTGTAAGAGCATGCAACACATTCCTAAATCATGTCTCTCCTCTCCCCTCCTCAGTCTGTCATTGTGAAGAGTGTGGAGCGCAACGCTCTTAACATGTACGAGGCCCGGCGCTTCCTGCTGGGCCTGGACACCAGCGGAGTTGCCCCCTCCTCCACCTCCTCCTCCCCCCCCTCCATCAGCAGCTGCTGCAGCCCCTCCAGCAGCCCCTCGGCTCCCCACACCCTCAGCTGCACCACGGTGGGGCTGGACATCCTGGCCTCGGCCGGACTGGGCCTCACCAGCCTGGGTAAGACCTGTGTCCAGCTCATGATCTGCTTCACTGGACTATCTTATGTGTGTGTGTGTGTGTGTGTGTGTGTGTGTGTGTGTGTGACAACAGGTTCACTTACTTACTCAGAGTTACGGTAACCTACCCAGATTTTTTCATTGAGGCAGATCAAAGCGATTTGTAGTTGTATAGTTGTTTCTGTGTTAAAAACTCTTCAAGTGTTGACTGAGGCTGAATTTGAGTCGGGCCCACAGTCATTTCCCGATCCCAGCCACAGCCAAACTCTTTCCCACTCAGTTCCTGTCTCCCTAGACAGTAATGAAAACCCCAAATGACAAACTAAACATTTGAACATGTCTAGCATATTAGTTGTAAATTATCATGTGAAAAGGAGATATGACAAATTAATCTACCAAGAATTTATCTTTTCCAAAGTAATAGTATAATGAGTTACTCAGAAAGGTCTAGGTTTATGGAAGGGTTGTTGAAGGTTTGTGGAAGACCTCGTGCCATTGAGTTCAATTTATTTAAGAGACAGTACTGAGGAGAGAGGCGGCATCCTGTGCTCTTTGGCATTTTGTGAGACTACTTTTGTGAAAGGAATATTTTCAATTTTCTCTTCAATAGCGGCTTAGGAATTTTGGCAAGCCTCTTTAGTCAGCTTAAACACTCTGCAGTAACGTTGAGCCATTGTGCTCTTCTCCATTATAATTCCGACGTGAGCCAGGATTTATTTTCTTATTAAACTGTGTGGTTTTCAATAAAGGGATTACTTTTTTGAGATTGCCCATGATCCTTTGCTTGGGGAGAGATATCCTACGTCCCATGCTCCTTTGCACTCTTTAGGATCACCCTTAGAGATATCATATGTTCCTGTTTCTGTAAAGAATGTCCAGCAATTATTTGCCTTTCTTATTAGAGATCTCCTCCTACTCTTTGGGGTTACTTGTTTTTTTCTGATGGATATCCCATCAGCCTATCAATTTCCCATGGTCCTTTGCAGCCTGTAGTGTTTTTCTGTTTCATACGGTTATGGTCTTTTTCAGAAGAACATCCCATCAGTCTATTCTCTCCCTGCAATCTTCTGTGCTCATTTGCAGTCTTTATTGGGTGTCCCATGATCCTTTGGTCTCCTATGAAATGGCGAACTAAGAATCGCTCAGCTCTCTAACAGCTATCCCATGATCCTTAGCTCTCTAACAGCTATCCCATGATCCTAAGCTCTCTAACAGCTATCCGATGCTCTTCTGCAGGTCTGCTGGGCCCCTCAGCAGCCTCCATGGCGAGCTCAGCCACCAACTCTCTCCTGAACGCCCTCAACAGCTCCATCAGTCCCCTGCACACTCCCAACTCCTCCGCCCCCAGCCCCACACTCTGGTCCAGCTCGCTGAGCAGCCCCTCCAGTAACACAGGTACAAACACACACTTAGTTTATTAAGCGTTTCTCATGTGTTAAGATTTGTATATTATAGTATTTGTTTATTTTCATTAGGCTATTGATTAAATTGACATTGCTAGTCTCCTTAATGTAATCTAACCCACTTTTAACTTTTAAAATTGTTTACTGTTAAATTGAACTATTGTATCTGTTGTTATTTGTATGTCGCTTTGGACAAAAGCGCCTGCCAAATCCCATAACCGTAACCAAACCACACTCTTATGTCTTATGTTAAGTGCTGAAGCACCCTGTGGAAGGTTCACACACATTGACATTTTTTGTGTGATGGGGATCTACCTGTGTATATGTTTGAATGTTTGTGTGTTTATGTGTTTGGTAAATATGTGTTTGAAATATTTGCGTATGTACAGTAAGGGTATGTGTGTATTGTGGGGTGTAATGATGACACTAAATCCATGGTGTGGTTCATACGTCGATTTTTGTTTTTGGGGGGGGTGGGGGGATAAGATTATTGTTTTTTTATTTTTATATATTTTTTATTAAATCAGTTATAATCTTAAAAGTAGTTACTCAGTAGTACACTCAGATGGTACAACAGATGTCAAGTTATATTTGTCTTTACTTACTAACTTCCTCTAGAAAATTCAAGCGTA
>NC_055980.1:6604844-6607344 GCF_018492685.1 Alosa sapidissima
TCTGTTTTGTTTAAGCTAAGAATTAGAACAGCGGTGCCTTGTCTCCTCAAAAAATGCAGTCTGGCTCTGTGCAGTGTGTCATTAGGTCTCTATTTCAGAAGTATAGGAAAACCAGGGAACCGGTTACAAACCTCTCTTGTTGTGGATTGCAGATTTGTTCCAGTGCGGAGCAATAGGTACTCAGATGAAAGCGTCCAGTTGGCCTGTGTGTATAAGTGTCCCAAACACTGGTGTCACATGTCCCACTGGTGACGCATGCTGTTTTAGCCTGTAGCCTATACATTCAGTCCATCATGAGGCCATGACGGACTGAAAGCCAGAAATGATGCTCTTGGTTGCAGTGACCACATAATGAGGCACCATTCTTTTCAGAAACTTCCCTTACTTATCTTATGTTAGTGGGTCAGTGGTGCTTATAGGGCAGGAAGTCAGTTGCCTGAATATAATGTGAGTGGTCATTTAGATGGCTCATGAACTCCCCAGAAAGGAAAGGAGTGATGAGTCTAATTACAGTAAAGTTGGTTTAAGTAATGTTCCTGACCTGGAACAAATCTACCAGCCATCATAGGAATTGAAGCAACATTGTACACATAGTTTATTGAAGATGTGTTTTGTGTGTCCCTGACATATACTGTTAAACTGGAGTCACGCCATATATTCTAACTACATAGAGTATGTATGTAAAGCTGAGCTCACAATAAAGTTGACTTTGACTCGACTGCAGCTTCCCCCATTAGCATGCGGTGTATTTGGGGGGAGGGGGGACCACACACACTCACCTCTCGTGTTTGCTTCTGGTTTGTCAGCCATGTTGAAAAAGCCTGTGGTGACTGAGGTACGAACCCCCACCAACACCTGGAGCGGCCTAGGCTTCTCCAAGTCCATGCCAGCCGAGACCATCAAGGAGCTGCGCAGAGCCAACCACGTGTCCTACAAGCCCACCATGTGCACCACTTATGAGGTAACTGTTGTGTGTGTACTGTAGATATGTACAAAGCTAAGTACACACTTAAGTACAAAGCTAAACCTTAGGCCGGAATCCCTAACAGTGTCTCTTTAGCCTACTTGCAGTCTGCAAGTATCATTCTCACTCTACAATAATGGGAAGGGATGAGCTGAGCATTTCACTTTACCACTTTGACTTTGACTTTCCAAAGTAACCTTGACCATCATCGCACCACTAAAAAGCCCTGGCTATAGTGCCTCATTTATACTGCTAGCATTAACATGGGAACTTTATCTAGAAGCGTGAGCTTTGGGTTAAACATTGGGTTAAGTGTTGACACAGCATCAGAAGATTAAACCTGAGCTGTTCTCTTTGTTCTCTTTCAAATCTGATACACAATAGCTAGCACTGTATTTATGGTATTTGATGGTATTTCCAGTAGTTTGTAGAAGTAAGTGACTACTAGGGTGATGTTCAGTTTCATTTTTAAGTGGCTTAGGTACAGTATAGAGTGTTGCTTAAGTACAGAGTGTCTATTACAAAGTGTAGTAATAGAGGTAAGTTGGCATTGCATCATGGGGTCTGTAGTCCATCTGGGCTTAGCCAGACACATTCAAGTTTCAGCATGCCTATTTGTGGGCTGTGTAGTACATTGAGTCTGTGGATACGGCAGATAAATCTGTTTTCCAAAATCAGGTTCAGTTATACTCTGTGAGAGAACTCAGTGTCTGAGGTTTAAGCCCAGGCAGTGATGACAGTCTTGCCCGCCCAAAGACTGATTATTGGCCAGTGCTGGCTGCGGCTGAGCCACCATCGCACGGGACGCCATGGTTAGTAACGTCCTTCTGTGCTCTGTCAGGGATCGCCCCTGTCGCTGTCCCGCTCCAACAGTCGCGAGGGCGTGGGAAACGGCAGCGACTCGGACAACTGGCGCGAGCGGAACGGGAGCGGCAATGGAGGCGGGGGTGGCCTCCCGACGCACAGCGAGTTCTCGTCGGCGATCAGTCCAAAGAGGAAGCAGAACAAAACAGGTGAGCGTCCTCTCTGCACAACACACTGCAACCTCATGCACTTGTGCTGCTTCTCCTCTGTCTGCTCACTTCTGCACTTTGTGAATAAGACTATAACCTCTAGGAGCATGCAGTGTAGCTTGACTATTCAACCTCAATTGTATTTGGGTAATTTGGAACAGTTTGAGCCAAATTAATATATGTGAATGAAAATGATATGCGGTTTGATTAACTGAATGTGATTAGAGCTCACTAATCACTAGAGCTCACTAATCACTATAGTACAGTAAATCATCTATCACATAAAAAAATGTTTTGCTTTGATGGTAAAGTGGCATTTTTTAAATGTAATTAAGTGGTATGTTCTATGAATAGATTGTACCAGAGCGGTATAAAGATAGGGTTAGATCTTTATACGGGTCTGGATTGTGCATTAAACACAGCAGATTTTGCAATGCTGCCCTGCAGTGCGCATGTCCGTATGAGAGCCCATCCACAGAGCAGCACTGGGGTCTCTGTCTGTCTTTACCATCAGCAGGAAATA